>NC_041342.1:19120664-19220664 GCF_004354835.1 Perca flavescens
AGAGAGACAGTTAAATCCAAACAGGCCCTGGGTCCCCTCACTGTTCAGCAGAAAGCTCCGGTCTCATTCATATTACATGCAGAAGCTTGTTTGAAGCTTCTACTGCTCGTCTCTGCATGGGCAGCTTGGCTTTGCTGTCCAGGCCCCTCGGGTTCGCCTGTCTCTCCCACACACAAACACAGCTACAGTAATGCAAATCCATCAGCTACCATGACTCTCTCTTTCTCTCTGTCACAAGCTCTGGTTTTCAAAACAAGTCTTATAAGACCATTCTCTCTACTTTCACAATGGCTTGTGGACTAGGAAATTGACTATACACATTAACTTTTAATCTGTCAATAGGGCTGGGCGATATGTAGAAAATCAGATGTCGCTATATTATTGACCAAATACCTTGATGTCGATATTACGTTATATATGTTATAGGGTTGACAATTGGTGCTTTAACAAAATATCTTCACAATTAGATTTTAGATAAATAATCATCAGTAATGGGGATATAATGACTTAGTGGTTAAAGGCAAATAATAGAACAGCTAGAACAGTCTGGTAAGTTCAGAAAATTACATCACGTTACTGTAATGCAGCCTTTAAAACCAGGAAAAGACAACACTTAAGCCATTTACAGGATTACGATATCCAAAATCTAAGACGATATCTAGTCTCATATCACAAAATCAATATAATATTGATATATTGCCCAACCCTACTGACAAAATCTGAATTCTTAAAGACAAACAAAACCAAAAAGAAATCTACCTGCATATGGCCATCCTGCCTTTACTGATATTAATGCACCAAAACATATGACAGGTGAACTCATATAATAGTCCACACACACTTGATCACCAGACTTCCTTCATTAGAACAGTCACTGTCTGAGGCAGGCTTGACAACAGCCCAAGAAAAGCAGTTGGGTTTGGTAAATGTCATTACAGTTGAGTCAGAGCACTTAGTGAACACACCTGGGTGTAGATCAGACGGACTGTGTGAGAGACCGGGACGGTGATAAATCTTTGTCCTGGTTCCACAGTGACGCTGATGAGTGGAGAGCAGACCGCAGCACTGATGGAGCACCGTGACTCACGCTGCAGGATAGGGTTGGCGTGGTGACGGGAGGAAGTTACTGATGGTGGTTGGTGGTTGGTGTGGGTGTGTGTGTGTGTGTGTCTGTCTGTCTGTCTGTCTTTGACCTTTAATCATGAACTGCGGACTGTGTCATCTGCACAGCATCCCGTGCTACTTTGGGTATTTGCATGTGTCATCTCTCTAATAAGAGATGTCATCGTATGGACATGTCAGGGTCACGTCACAGTCTGGCTTTCTGTAATTCACCTCTGATGACAGAGAAGGACAAAGAGTAAGTTTTTGATTAAAATGTTCACCTGTAACCAAGGCTGCTTCCTTGTCTGCCAAATCAGCTGACAAAAAAGGCAACATGCCAAAATGTACCATCATTTGGCTAGATTGTTCCCTTAACATGAGACAGTCTTCTGAGAAACTACTGTACATATGGCCTCATCTGTGATCAGGATGATAAATGATGGTAAATTCAGATGGTCATGACAAAGAAAATGTTTGGCATAACAAAGTGAACTTCTCATAGGAACAAGTTCAAATGTAGCCAGACTGTAAACCACAAGGCACTGCTTCACTCTTCAAAAGGATAAAGTCAAGGGCAATAAGGCACTATGCGGGCGAAGCCTCTCCAGCAGTTTTAATACGAGCAAGCCAGAAAAGAGAGCTGGACACGCAAAGAGCGAGAATCAGTGCAACATGCTCAACAAGAGTCGTACACATAAGCACACACCACTCTGTTGCTTGGGGACAATTAAGATGGACTAGTAGCTTGCATGCAAGGATGCTGAAGTGCACTCTCCAGGCTCAACACATGCAATCCTTAATATAGCTGCAGTATATTAAAATAAAATATACACATTACGTTTTATGAAAGCAGTTAGGTAATTTATTGCATCTGGAGGTCAACAACCTCAAGGATTGTCTACTACTTAGTTTATACTACAAAGAGGTGCAGTGGGGCTGTTGAGGATCCAGAGGGAAACGGTCCTCTATTTACAGCATCTAGATGAGCTGGAATGGACCCTTGAGGGGTATGAGGCAAATAACATTGTATGTTAAGAAATATCAGCGAGATTGAAGATTCCAATGAGCGACATCACTGCAGGTGGGAATAGCGGTGAGATAAACACATCCACATTTGTCAAGGTAGAGGCAGAGACTGGGCAAACCACGAAACGTCACTTCACTAATGCAGTCTGTTTCCCAGTTGCTAACTTAACAGTCAGGCTCCTGGTGAGATAAGGATTTACAGGGGTATAGAGGCTACCAGCAGTGGGAGGAAAAGAAACAGTTGGAGGGTGTTTGATGTAAGTGGAGCAAAGGTGAGGCTGCAAAATAAAAGACTTTCAGGGTAAGTAATCACCTATCCAAGCTTGGCAAGTTTGCATCTCACAGTGGTTTGCTGTGCTATCTGCTTTCATCTGGGTGTGTAGGCTGAAGGTCAAAACATGGGCCACAGGAGCACTTACCTTGGCTGCCATTGTTGTGTGCAATTACGCACATGGTGGACGCTGACAAAAAAATATGGATACCTATACAAACAACGCAAGCAGAATCACTACCATATGAAAATAAGGAGACATTATCAAACACGCAAATAAATTACTGGCAAAGTGGAGAGTTGGGGATTACTTTAATCATATAGGCAGACTGTTTCCCCTTATTTCTCTGTGTTTGTAACATACATAATTGATCAGCGTAGTGGTTGGGCTTAATGTGTTGTGGATGTGCCGAGTGCCAGCCCAGTGGGACTCATGACACGCCTTTGATAGCCAGTGTTATTTCCCCTGTCTGGGAGTTTGGGGCTGTAGGAAATATTACGAGAGAGGCAGTCTAAGTACCTATATGGTGTGTTGTGTGTTTGCTGTGTGGCGCTCCTATGGTAAACTCCGTCTCTGGGTCTCTCCGTTTACATCTTCATTAATCACCATTCCCTTCCGGGAAGGTGGCCTTTCAAATGCAAACGCAACCTCTCCGCTTGCTCACAAAACGCACATGCTGGCAGTCTCCCACAACCCTTTTACACATGTAGCTCCCTTGCCGTAGACTCCCTGCCCCCAACGTACACACAACCTGCTCATCTGACTGTCTCCCAGGGAGACCAGACAGTGGACAATTAATCTTCTCATCAACACATCGATTAATTAAGACTCCTCATTATTCCGGTCTCACGCAAAACAACCCAAGCAAGCTTGCCAGATGTGTTGCAATCCAAGACCCTTTTGTTTCTTACAGTCTTGTTTGAACTCGTAGCCTATTATAGTCCCCTCTTTCACTTTTTCTCGCTCTCGTTTTCCTGAGAGGCAACAAACTGGTCTGACACCCTGAAGGGGGAGAGCCACAGCACAGTGAACATGCAAATAGGCAGTTAGTCCAGGACTCTTTTAAAGCCCACGGGACATTTGGCTGGGAGGGGCTTAGCCAGTTTATTTAGTCTGTGAGACTGTTGGCAGACGTGGCACAGGCTCCACTGTATCTGGACTGACTATCTCTGCTGCTGTAGCTAGTTCACATCAGTCTTACAGCAGCACATTATCGTCTTCTTCTTCTTCTGGTAGTGAGGTGGGAAATGAGTCCAAACCAAGGAAACAGTCAAACATAATAAGCTGCAGCTGGGTTGAAAAATTACCACCAGCAAACTAATGGTAAATGTGGGGTGTAGTGCACAGGATAAGCTGGGAACTAGTACACAACAAATCTAAGGCCTAGTCCACACGGACAAGGGTATTTTTATAACCGTGACTTTTTTACGCGGTTTGGCCTTCCGTCCACACGAAAACGCAGTTTCAGGGCCCTGTAACCGAACATTTTTGAAAACTCCGGCCAGGGTGAGCATTTTCAGGAACGCCGGTTACAGTGTTGACGTGTGGACAGTATAACCGGGTTTCTTGCCTTGCGACGTCAGAGTGTGCGCCGTTATCCGCTGTGTTTGACGTCATATTGTGCGCCGCTAACTGCTTTGTTGATGATTCTTTGCAATGGCTTGACAGCGTGTTTTTGCGTTTTCATGTGGACGGTGATTTATTTTAAACCAAGCATGTGTGGACGGGTTTTTTTTTTTTTAAAACGGAGGAGAAAAATCTCCGGTTATAAAAATACCCGTGTCCGTGTGGACTAGGCCTAAGTGGTGAATTTAACTAAGGCTGAGGCCTTCGACCATTTTCCAAACTTGATTAGATTCTTATGTATAAAAAAAAAAAGCCTGACTGGCTGTGATACTGGCACTGTCCTGATGGTGACATACCAGAGGCCCCTCGGCTCAGCCCCTCCTACCTTGCTGGGCCCCATTTAGCCCTTTACAACAGGCAGCAAACACTGGCCAAGGCCCAGTCTGTTGTGCATAGGGGACACTGGCAGCCACCCACACCAAACTACATACAGGCGTGACAGACTGTAGGTTACTCTGGGCTGGCGTTCAAAGAAGCGGCTGTGTTTCAGTATAAGTGGATAACTGTTCTTTGGAAAATGCACAAACAGACATAGAAATATGTGTATGGGTGTCTTTTGGTGGAGTGGGGGGCAAAGGAGAGAGTTGGAGCTGGGGAAATGCGAGCCAGCCGGCATGTGATTGGCTAACCAAGAGGGCTGTTCCAGGCTAGATTTGTGGTTCAGCTCAGGTCTTGGAGAGGTTAATTTTCAACTCGTGAAAAGAAGAGCTGGGGCCCAAGCTCCCTATAACAACCTAATGGCTGTGGACACGGCCTGTTTCGTGGAAGACGACCAAAGTGTAGCGCAGTTTATGACTGAGACAACAGCCAGACCCACCTGTCTTGGCCTTACCCTCTCATCTTCATGGTTTCATACTCTTTACTTCTCTTCTCTGCCTCCACCAGGGGTGGGGTGTTTTCTGACCACAGATACCCTTTTTGAGTCTGTGTGACACTACTTCAGTCTGGCAGTCTGAGTTGCAAAAATGAAGGCAGGCGACAGCAGAAGCAGAGGTGAGGTTAATTTGGGAAACTGATGCACATGTCTGAACACAGACAGGAAGTTATGCAACACCAGCTGCAGCCCCTGTAACTGGAGTCTACTCATTTCACTCTTCCTCCGTTTCCTCCTGCCTCCCTCTTGGTCCATCGCCTCCTCTATTCAGTGTCCGTGTCACCCAACAACTCGCCACATCCATCAAGGTCGGAGACCCAATCAATAGCCACTGTCTTTCCTCTCATCCGCCTTGCAGACGCACACAAGTGGTCTTATTGCTTATGTATCGATCAACTTATCGGGTCATTTGGCTTTCTTATTTTGTTACTGTCCACTGATTGGGGCCCAGGGGGGATTGACCGTTTACAGACACATGTGGGCAACAGCAGAACCGTCTGGGTTAGAAGAAAAGGAATGATGGTGAGCGAAGGATGGCAGAGTGAGGAGCACACTGAAGGCCATAAGTCAAGATGGGTGAGGACATGAACCCAAGAGAAGAAGGCATATCAAAGATTAAAATCATGATGGAAGGAGAGGAAGAGGAAGAAGGAACAGATAGCAAAGGCAGCCCAGTGAGCGATTAGCATGCCTGCCAAAATCTAATTAGATGCCCAAGAGAATGACTGACAAGCAGACAGACAGAGCAGGCAGCCCAGGAGACAGCCAGAGAGTGCAGCTGCAACGGTCTGCGGTAATGAAGTCACTTGTTTCCAAATAGCAAATAGAGGAAGCCAGAGAGATGCAGCTGTCTGCCGTCTGTGCCGCAGCCACTGTGTCCGCCCAGCCAGCGAGACAGACAGAGAAAGGCTGTTCTCTTCGTCTGACACTTCTGACTCTGGGCCAACACAACGCCACAAACAAGACGGAGGCAAATAAGCAACAGACAGCAGCTATGTTCACTATGCTCATGGGGTTATGCTCGCTAGGGTGGGGAAAATATGTCTAAAATATCATGCCATAATGTTTTCTTATTTCAAAAAAGCACACTTTTTTTCTACTTTAGATATATAAACTAAGAAAAGTTAATGATTCTGGTAAATAAAACCAATGACCAAAATTTACCAGTTTTACATTATAGACAGTAAAAATTACCTTTGTGTATCTTTGCATCTTAAAATATAACTTGACCTAATACCGACTACTACTGGGGATTTTGTCACTTAGATGTTGTGTAATACACCGCATGCCTGATGACATGCCATGTAAACACACAGCCAAAATAAACAAAATGATGACCATCATTGGGAATTTCTGTTACTTCTTGTCTTGTGAGATAAAAAAAGAAATCACCCAACAAAAATGACGACACATGATCTTGTCTCAGTGGAAAGTACAAGTGTCCATCACATCCCCTGAAGGCAAACTGAAGTCATTGTCTGTAAGATACTAAAGTAACTCTTAAGCTTATTGCTGTCTGTTGGTGGCGTCTGTCTGGCAAACTATTTACACAGCAGGGATCAGTAGACAGGGTAGTAGTGCCTTGAGGCACAAAGCGTCATTTATAGAGAGCAAGTCCTGGAGTTTTTAACTGCACCTTCTCAAACCAAACACTCCTAACAGGATATGGGACCATTAGCCATTGGAGAATGTGGGAAAAAAAAATCTTCCAGAAAGCTCCCTTGTTTGTGTCTCTTCTCTTTTGGAGGTCCCAGAGCTCTCCGGTAAAACTATGAACTGCTTGTAAATGTGCACATTGACACTGTGTGTAAATAAGGGCCATTGGGAAAAGGGTCTGCAGTCGGGGTTAGACCAACATACTGAGGCGAGCCATCTTTCCAAAAAACATGTGTGACTATAAGCTGCCTGGCTGGACTTCCACTAACATCCACTGGGATGTGGAAAGTATGAGTCACACAGCCAGTGCAGCAGAGGCGGCTGGACACAGAGACCCTGGAGGATGTTCAGGGTGAGAGACATGTCCGTCTGCCTCACTTCCTGTTCAGACACACACACACACACACACACACACACACACACACACACACACACACACACACACACACACACACACACACACACACACACACACACACACACACACACACACACACACACACACACACACACACACACACACACACACACAGGTCACCTCGTTCTATGGCCAATGACCTTTCGCACACCCGTACATCCCCTTTAGATGTGGGGGTGGAGTGGCATCCTCTTTTAATGCTAAGATCACCTGCTTCCTGTAGACTCACAGGCAACTGTCTTTCCAGGATTTTGGCGATTTGTGACTTTGTGTGTCCATGCCAACACAAAAGTAGCTGAAGTTTCACTTTTAAAATTTGCCATTTCTGATCAAGCCAACCCCTCACAAATAACAGAATATTAACTCTAGTCAATACTGCTTAGCAATAGTTGCAAGATAAAAAAAAAACAACAAAAAGGGAAAACAATTGACTGAGAAATTACCCCGGAGGTAGAAGACAGCACCTAAAAGTGTGGTGAGACAGAGAGGCTCCAGTGAGACTGGCAAAGTGTGAGACGAAGATGCGTCATACTAGCCTCCAGTGAGCCGCTCATTTCACACACACACACACACACACACACACACACACACACACACACACACACACACACACACACACACACACACACACACACACACACACACACACACACACACACACACACACCACCTTGAGCATATGTTTTTTGTGTACATGTGTCTGTATGTTTTTTCATGTGTGTTTCCTATTAAAACATTAAAACGTCTCTGCCTTTTAGAAAGAATGTCTACGTCTTCCAAGATGCATACCTTAAACCAAGGAGGAGGAAGAGGAGGAGGACAATTAGGAAGAGGCGAGACAGGAATGCGGTCGAGATGCTAGACGAGACAGCAGACCATATTTCCGGCACATTCAGACACCAAGTTAACCAGGCAGACAGAGAAAAAAGTAAGGCATTTCCCCATCTCAGGTACAAAAACAACAATACAAAATGTGTTCCAGAAATGTGCATACTCACACCTGCACACACACTGTGAATACACACTGCAATCTCCCTACTCTACACTCATTTATCCTGCTGCCTGCTGTACTACTATCACAGATAAATCTTGCCAGCAAGGGGTTGTAGTAGAGCCCCTTTCTGTTCAAAATGTGTGTTTGCTGGTTAAAACTGGTAAAAACTGGTGGACTTGGATGTAACACACCACACCAAACAGACAAAAACACAAACCCACCTTTATCCACACAGCAATACAAAAAGGGCAGTCCACTGTGGTCAGAGGGAGGTCATTAGACATAAACCAGTCAATGGCAGGGAAACAATCTAGAGCTTTTCCCCCCCCCAATGAATGCTGACTTTTCAATAGGCTTGCTGCCCTTGTCGTTTAGATAACTGCATTGACACGATTTACACAGCAAGAATAAAAAGAATCGGCAAAATCATTTGGAAGACTCTGCTGCATTCTGGCTTTCAGTGATAACTACTGGTAATGCAATGAAGCCATTTTACTTTCAGGTTTGCCTGGAGGTAAAAGGGTCACTAATGATGTACCTGTATTTTGTCCTTGTTGCTGAGCAACTCTTAAAAGGATTTATGAATCAATTCTCTAATAGAAGCCATATATCGTCTAACCATCCAAAAATGTCTTAGTTTGCATTCTGTTTTGTGTAGGAATTTGCTAAAAGACAAATTCCAGTTAACTTGGGCAAACTAGAAAAGGTCTTATTTTACAGTTAGATAAAAGGTCCAACAATTAACTGCTAACATAATTTTTGTATATAGGGGTTAAAAGGCCCTTCCTGAGTCTCCTATGTTGGCCTTTTGTTCAGTGACATGACATGGGGGCAAATGTTGCACTCCCCTTCAGCTGTGGCCAGCTGGCCTTACTTGTCTGATCAGACCTGGCCAGGCAGATGTCACCGCCTGTCCCAGGTCTCTTTAACACATACTACTGTAGGTCAACACACGTTTAAGAAAATACCAGCTGTAAGGTAGTCTAGAAAACCTGCTGAATACACAGACTATGGAAAACCATTCAACATAATAAAACAGTTTTAATTGGCTTCCTTCCCAGAATGATGATGAATGCCATGTCAATGCATGCAAACAAACAAAGACATAGGTATCATTCAAAAGTGCACTTACTTTGTCTAGCGACCTCTTGAGCTGGTAGTGGAACTTCTCTTTGACCTCGTCCAGGAGCTGCTTGAGCTTTGGCTCCTCAGGCAGGCCTTGGTACTTCCTGGCAAGCTGCAGGTAGCAGGGCCACTTGGCTGAGTCAAAGCCCCAATGGCAGGTCCTCTTATCAGGTGACTTGTGTGAATGCATGACAAACTTCTGTGGTGAAAAGAGCAACTGGCACTCAACGCACTGGATGCAGGGCGCCTCAGGCTGGGTGTAGAACTGGGGCACAAAGAGACCCTGGCACTTCCCCAAACACTGGTGCTCCACCTGGAAACTGGCTTCACTCTCCTTCAGCAGGCCCTGGGTCGACAGCTTACCGGTGGGGTCGGCAGACAAGACTGCCCCAGGACGCAGCAGAGCGTTGCACAACCGTTGCGCATCCGTCAGTGTAATGAGGCCACAGGAAGGTGCGTTGAACGGCAGAATGCCCAGCACCTTGAGGATGTGCAGCTGCTCAGCGTCGCAACGTGAGCAATAGACGTAGAGCTCGTCGCACACAGTGTTGATCTGCTGCAGCGAGAAGTCGCGGAGCACAGAGTTGAGCACCTGGGGCAGGCAAAGCCGCTTCTCTCCTCCAACGATGAAGCAGGAGATGGACTCTCCTTCCAGCAGCGAGTGGGTGAGTTCAGTGGAGCTGTCACAGGGAACCAGCAGAGGGCCCCCTCCCAGAACAGGAGGGGAGGGCAGGGGGGGCATGCCTGCCGGGGAATGCTCGTGGCTGGTTCGGGCTGAGAAGGCAGCTGGGCCCCCGAGGGAGCTCTGGCTGCTGAGGGTGAACTGGGCCAGTGTGTGTTTGAGCCCAGGGCTCAGGTCCAGGGCTTTAGCAGAGCTCACCATGTGCAGTTCAGCCCGGCCCTCCACATCCATGTCAGAGTCGTGGCACAGATCTTCGATCTGCTCCCTCTTTACCTTGGGAGTTTTGGGGAGGGAATCCAAGTTGCGACGCTTCAGGTTGATCTCAGCCATCACTCGCTTCTTAATGGGCGCGTCTTCAAGTCGCTCTCTATACAGCCGTTTCATGTTGCCCTTGAATGAGGTGAAGTCTTTGAAAGGGGTTTTCAAACTGGTCTGGGTGCCGGCCATGTTTAAGCACTGGGTTATTGTTGTTTCTGTCTGCTGACTGAGTTCTCGTATTCGTAGTCTTTTTCTCTCCTCAAGTCTTTTCAAATGACACAAATCTTCTGGTAGTTAGACACATGCATGATGGTGACTGAAGTTTTCTATGTTCTGATCCGCTTCCTGAGTATGAAAAAATAGGAATTTAGAAAACAGAAGAAAAAAATTCTGTCACTATCTAAACTATAACAAATCAATTTATTTCCTGTAGATGAATAAACAAGCTGAAAATGATCTCACAAAAAACAAATTTGCTTAGCATGAATTATCCACACAGAGTTTAAAATGTTTTATGGCCACTGTCCCAGCTGGGGGCTGAAGAGGTCAATGGCTGCTCACTAAACCAAATGGCCATTACCATACTTAACACAAACACAAGGCTTTCTCAGCCCTTGTAATTGAACCCCAGGGGAAATTTGCATCTAGGTTTTTGCCAAAGATGTTGAAACAAACTTCCCAGCCCCAGGTGAGAATTTTAACAAGCAAAACCAGTTGACCAGACATAACTATCCAAGTGAAGTTCCCCAACACCCAGCCCCTCTCCCATTACATTGTTAATGTAAGTCTGATACAATGGTCAAAAACATTTCACTTAGCAAATGAAAGTGCCCTTCCCAACCATATTGTGTCTTCCCCTAGGTCTGCTTACCCCACGCTGACCCCATCAACTCCATGAAAAACAATTGATAAAAGCGTTAACAGCAGTCGCCCCCTTCTTTCATGCCTTTCACAGCTTGACATTCAGCAGTATGGAAAGCGGTGTTTCCCCTTTTTACTCATAGGCTTACTGCGGAATTACTAAATTGACTGTAATAAGGTAAACAACACCTAGCTGGTATCCCCAATTTGAAACGCAATCTAGATAATAATGGCTACTACTGCAATATGACACCTAGAGACGGCAGACTGAATGCACTTCAGTTCGAAAATGCAACATTTACTGTATTTGCGCTATTTTTGTTGTCTGAAATGCAGTTTGATTTTATCTACACTAATTGGGGATTTCGGCTTGTCAAAAAGGCAAAAAACACGCACGTTCGGCTATTTGACCACGGTGCATGGTTTTGCATGGTTTTGCAAATGTCAGCATCCCATCGTTTTTTCCACCGACTGAAATGCTGCGGCGGTGTAAGCCTCGAGCTCAATTCCAAAGCGGGTTGATGTTTGTGGGCGTAGTTAATGGCAAATATCACCGTGGGCCGATTGAGAAAGAAACTGCAAAATCAGATCAACGACCAATGTGGTCTACGGTGAGGTAGCAGCTTCTACCCCAGCCTGCACGGGACTCCCGTTTGGCTGCAACCCCCCCCCCAACCAGATCGGTTTATTTATGTCAGAAATCACAACACCCGAATTGCTTCGGTCAGTAACAACGGTGGTATTTCTCAAACAACCTCACAGCCATTGGCTAACGTTATTAGGAAATATATCTTAATGTCACCTCCACTTCTGTTATCCTTTTTTACTGCTGCAAGGACACCGCGTATAATAATGCTCTGTTCCATCCCCCTCCTCTCTCCAGTCTGCAAACTGTACCTCGCCTCTTCTGTTGGCTAGCCACGACGGCACTGGTATGCAGACAGCGCTGATAATGACATTCACTGTCTACAGTCTGGTCTGGGAAGGCACCTCGATCCAGCGTTACGCACACACACACACCGACTTGGCGAGGGCACGGTGGGGGTTACAACCGCAGCTTTCCCCGTGTGTTAACGTTGAAACACACAGGTAACGTTAACGTGCCTGTTCCGATACACCCAACATCAAATCGCTTGAAACAACCCAAAACACATTAAATATTACGCATTCTGTGTCCTATTATTTTAAATCATAAATAAATATGTCTTGACCACAAAACATGTACGGAAAAGTGAAAGCCTAAACATATGCGCATTCGTCTGGAAATCAATTGAGAAATCTTGTCTTTAAAAGGCTCAACACTTTGCGCTAGCTAGCTTAACGTTAGCTTCCCCGGCTTAACGGTACCCCGGGTACAGTCGGCTATAAAGCAGTCTGACCAGCATAGAGGGATATGGAGCAGGCTAACAGGGGGCTCTCAAGAGCACAGACACAGGCTAACTTAACCCAGTTCCCTTCAGCAATGAGAGAGAAAACAAATCAAACTGCTCACCCAGCACACGGAGAGTGATAAACGACAGTGTCCGTAGCGACTGAGTAGAATAACCCACTATAATATTAAGGCAGTTTAGCCCGACATAGTAAGCGATAACGCTGGCTAGCCGAGAGGACCGAAAGCGCTAACATTACAGCAAGCTAACCCCTAGATAGAGAGCGATACAGCAGGCAACCAGGTTAGCTTCGCCCACAATCCGTCGGCTGAATACAGGAATTCAAACTCAACCTTCTCATGCGAGGCGATCCGCTATCGACAAATCAACACTGTTTTAAAAGCGCCCATTTAAGTTTTGTTTAGTTAGTTTTTATTCGAGTAACACTTGCCTGAAAACGCTCCCTGTGTCGGTCGTCCTCACTCGCGCGGGGTCTTCTCAGTACTGGAAAAGCCTGGCGGACCGTCAACAAGATGCAGCTAGAGGCTCCACTACAGCCCCGCAACGTCACTCTGCACACGGGCTGAGAGGCGGAGACGTCACCCGGCTGACGGAAACTATGCGGGGGTGTCTCACGTCTGTCTGCCTGCCTGTCTGTTTGTCTCGCACAGCCTGGGAGATTTGTTCTTCCAGCAGTGAGCTGGAGATAGACGTCAACAACAGGCAGTCAGTGGATGCCACAAATGGGGTTCGGGGACTTTTGGAGGGCCTTAGGGTCCCGTTTTGGGTCCTCAAGCTCTTTTGTTTCACACTTGTTTTATTTTAATAAAAAAGGAGCTGTGAACTTGAATTATTTTCTGCTCTACATTTTAAGCATGATTTCCCCCATAATATTTTTTATTTTATTTTTTAGGTAGGATGCCCAGTAAGATCTATTCGTTTTAGAGATTCTTCTTTTATCTTAGTGTGCCTTTGGCTTGAATCAGGTTGTTGGTCGGTTTTATTTACATAGCCTCTCCTGACATGAAATGACATAACAGAAAGCCTTATCTCTCTTGTTGGCTTTCTATCAAGTTTGTAAAAATGAGAGGATAACAACAAACTCACTGGGCAAATGGGTTACTTGTCTTCCACACCTCCCCCACACCCTTTTTATGGACCTATCCTCTGCAAAAGGTCAAGAGGTCATTGAGGCAGTCTATTGTGCCTTTAGTGATGATGGGAGTTAATTAAATCTGAACACAAGGAGGTCAGGAATGAGATTTTATGAATTATAGCTAATATATTTTCATTTGAAGGAGGTTGAATTTCCTTAGCAACTGTTTACTTTTGAGTCTGAACGCTCATGTTCTTGGCAGGAATTGTAATCTTTAAAGGTTATCGTGCTCTGTCTACATATGTTGGTTTTTTTTTTCAGCTGGAGTACACCCTGGCTGGCTGACTGACCCACAGTCTGATGTCACACGTCTGTGAGAGCAGAGAGGCTTGATAAAGCCTTGATAAACAACACCGTCGGCCGTTTCGTTGCAGCCTCTCTCTGGCTCACTCTGACAGCAAGGTCAGCAGTTGTATTATGAGAGCAGATGTGCGTACACCCTGTCCAGCCCCAGAGAACAACAGGGACATTGATTTTCCTGTAATAACATCACTCTGTGTACTGCGGCGGGAGTAAATTAATCTCATATCTGCCATATTGTGACCAGCACTGATTGTTCATTAGGAGTAAAGCAATAAGCTTAAGGATGAGGTAGCGTGGAGTGTGATTTTGAATGAGCTGGGATTCACAGACAGAGTGTAACAGACTAGCTCACTGATAAGCTTTTCTATTATATATTAGCCGAGACTCTGCCTAACTGTTATTGGACTTAGTACTAAGTGGAGCCTGGGGGCAGACACCTCACAGTCATTTTCATACATCCTGTCTGCAATCAATGGGTAATATTGAAACACCTCCTGAGTTGTTCAGTAGATGTATCTGTAATTTTGGGTAATGATGATGACTGAAGTGCTGGCCTGAGGTCACACACCTTCACCACAGAGTCTGAAGGAAGACAGTTTAGGTTGGACATTCAGCTAATGTTCTCCTCTCTGTGTATTTGTATGTGTGTGTGTCTCTGATTTGATAAACTGGAAATTGAGTACAGTGGTGTTCACCTGATAATTTGTTTTATATTGACATACATTGGAGGTGTGCTAAAATTGGATTGCTTAACAACCAGTATGGAGAGGAATGACTACCAGTGGTGAAGGTAGTATTCAGATCCTTTACTTAAGTAAAATAACTAATACCACATAGTAAAAATACTCCATTACAAGTATAACATCTGCCTTAAAAATGTTATGTAAGTATAATCAGCTAAATGTACTCAATACATACAATTAAAAGTACATAATGCAGAAAAATGACCCCCATACTTCAACATACATATGGCATGTGGGAAATGTATGTATTAAGATCGACTTGAAAAAAATATGAAATTATCCTTTAATACTGTATATTAATACTGGTAGTCTTGCAAAAATACAACATATGCCAAAAGAACTAAAACAAAACCATCGGCAGTTGAAACCACACTGAAAAACATAAATGTGACAAACATATACATCATACAGGGGATTTCCAAGCGCTGTTACATGACGTTCAAGATGACATAACCCACATTTGTAAATGTGATTGCACTACTAATTCAAGGTCAGTCTTGACGTTTTTATTTTGTATAATCAGTGGTACATAAAGCTTCCTTTATTTTAAAGTGAGATATTTCTACTATAAATCCTGCTGGTTTATTTGACAATGCAGCAGGGTTCCTCCATTATTCTACTTGTAAATCCCATTCATTCATAAACAGTATGTCGGTGTTTCTGAAGTGATGGTCATGAGGAATAATTTCAAGTATCTCTTAATGAAACACATTTTTATATCTCAAGATGCCTTCACTATACAATTACAATCACATTAGTAGCACACACCAATTTGAAGCTACCTTACTGGGAGGGTGGTACAAGTACATTTAACTATAGATGCTGAAAAACAACTCATTACCTTAGTACTAACAGTCCAGAGCACCAGTAAATGTAGTGTGATTGCATGGAGACTGCGCCAAGTAGAACACTATTCACCTTAAGTTGTATAGTGTGTGTTTTACTAAGGGATTGCATTTAGGTCCAAGTATGATTCTTCTGCTGCTTAATTAATCCCTTCAGGGATGGAATAAAACACCCAACAAGATAAGAGCAATTAAAACAGGGTGTTTTTTCAGATCCTTTCTCTGTTTTACATCATTAATTATACAAGGTTAGTGTTCCCTGTGTCTTCCACAGGGTGATGTGGAGCCACAGTGCCTGGGGAGGCGTACCCCCGGTCTCCACCGGAGAGGGCACAGGAACAATGTCAAACATACCATCATGGGAACACAGAACTATGCATAGACATTTATCCTCGTCCTGCGTGCAGCAATGCTGTATTTGTCTCGTGTAGTAGTACAAGTGGAGTAAATGTTCCACTGAATCTGGTTAAATTGAGACAATCTACAATGGTTTAGTGGAGCAGGATGTGAAATAAGCCCCACACATTGGCTTTCTATCTACCATTGTTACCAAGTTATTGCAGCACACAAATCAATCCGTTTTTATTATTTCTGACACATCATTTCCATGACTCTTTTTTCCACCTCTCACCACTGTGTGAGGGACAGGGGGGACAGCAATAGTGTCAATGACCTTTTAACCCCCGGGTACGCCGAGGGCCTTTTAAACCCGAGAGCAGTGCAGACACAAGCAGCTGGAGTGGAAAAGCTCAAGCTTAACGACTCAAGCCTAATTCCCTTCTCTCCAGACGCCCATGTGGGTCTGAGATCTCAGGTCTGGTCTCAGCAGTAAAACCATCACAAGCTTGATAGTACGAGTACGATACTTGATAGTGTTTGCATGATCTCAACAATGCACTATTTGTTGCCAAAACAATTCACTTTTAAGTAGGACTGAGAGTCAGGGTCACTTCACATTACAGGTACCTTCTTTGGTTGCAAATCTTAAAAGGTAGGATCGTTTAGCCACTATACTAGCATCGCTGTCTCCCAAAGCCCAACCCTTTATCTTCGCTGTGGGAGATGGAAACAGGCAAAGTTTAAAAAAACAGCGATGTATGGGGGGCAGTTTTTTGCCTAGGCTGCTATGGTTGCTATGAAAGTTATGAAATAACGTGGAAACGTGTGGGCCAACAGGGCTCTGGTGAAGCTGGGTGGGCCATTCCCCCACTCAGATAACAATGATCACGGAAACAACCACAATGAATCTACGATGTCAGGGTTTTGGGTCGAAAGGTGTTCCTTACAGAACAAGTACACCTCAATGGAACTATAGAAAGCGTCCCAAACCGAGAGTGCTGGAGAAGAATTGTGGATGACCTGTGCTCAACTGGGAGAGAAAGGGTTTAAGTCAAGTAAGTCATTACTCGATGGACGGCAATGTCGGTCTGTCAGTCAGTTCGTCCAGACTGAAATATCTCATCAACTTTCAACTATCGTGAAATTCCGTGCAGATATTCACAATGCCCCAGAGGATAAATCATATTGATTTGGGGGATCTTCAAACTTTTCTTCAGATCACCATAAAGTTGATTTTTTTGTTTGTGTGAAATGCCTCAACAACTACCGGATGCATTGCTGTTACATTTTATTCAGCCAGAGAATGAATCCGAATGACTCTGCCTGGTGATCCTCTGACCTCTCATTACTGGGGTTACTTCACGATGCAAGTTAAATGCAAGTTCTAAAACTCTAGAAAGATGAGATTTAACATGACAAAACGTTGCACCCCATTATTTCTTTCCTCAAACAGGAAATACACTAAACAGGATCTCTTGCAGGAAATTTCCATTTTGTTCAAAGATATAAGGTTTAGTTTCATTCATGTAATTTCCATTAACAGTTACGTTCTGTGTCTGCCTACAACGAATGGAAAATAACCACTTTTTCACTATAAAACAAAAAATTAGAAAACGTCATTTACGTAACATGAGTAAATTCTACTCATTCGGGATATTAAAACTTTTATTTTAACATTAAATGGATACACTAGCGATTTAGTATTGAACTTGCATAATGCCGCAGGACTTGTGAGAGACAGGTTAAAACAATTTTTTTTTTAGATTTTATTGCAGGAGTTAACATTAATTTACATTTGATTACATATGTTGTTGTTCATGCATTCTTACTATGTTTATATATTTTATAATGAGAAAAAAGTATAAAAAATAAAAATCATGGCCCCAGTTTATAGGGCAGGTTTTCTGTAAAAAAATTAAAATGTTTAAGTCTAACCCAAGACCCTGATGATATCACTATGACATCATCAGGGTTATTTTCTGACTTGACAAAAGTCCTCCAGAACCACACTGCAAACATTATACAGCGGTTTTCATATGAACACCACTCCTTAGAACAATAAACTGACTTGTGTAAAATCGGTGGAGCGCTCCTTTAAATGAATGACAGACCCACACTGACACAAGCACATATTACCACAAGAGAAATAAAATGTTTATTTTACGGTCTGTATTTTATCCTTGCACACTAATAATAAACCTCAGCAGAGTCCTCTGGGTAGTAAACATCCCCAACACAACAAATACAACAAATAAAGTTCCCATTGGGTTCACCCAGTAACATTTTGGAATCAATGTAGTGATAAAAAAAAAAAAAAGATTCAAAATTAAAACAGAGTCACAAAAAAAATAAAGTAACATGCGTAACAGATGAATGAGTTCCTCCGGTCACCACGGGATCCAAAAACATTTTCCAAGTAGAGAGACGCTTTGACTGGATGAGAGTCTGGAGGTTCATGCACCATCACTTAGTGTCGTTACAGTCAGGGGGTAGAGAGCTGCTCTATAGAGCCTTTACTTTATATGCTTTTTAGCAGTTTTACAAAATGTCTAATTCAGGTTATGATAGATACGATAAAAATGGAGCACAGTTTACAGTAGGCATTGCGTTGAGGCTTTGGACTTCTGAACGAGCTCTCATTTCAACAATCACTTCGTATTTTGATTTACAACGAAAGACATACATGGAATGGAGAAAGTACCAAAAAAAAAAAAGATGTTTCAGAAAAGGCATAGTATTAAAAAGGAGAGAAAAAAAATCGGAATATATAAATTCTGACTTGGGACAGCACATCTTCCTTATGTATACTGTACCTTTTAATACATACCAGCCAGACATTTTTTTTGGTCCTGTGTAAATGTATATTTCATGGATGGTCTGCACAGCAAAATGTAACCTGTGCTCCAGCGTTCAGGTATGATGTGCTTCTCTTCCAGCCCATTTCCCTGCATAGCGAACACTTTCATTCACAGTTTAATAGTATTAACTCATTATTAGTGTTGTGATGCTGCTGTATACGTTCCTTCATTCTGGGAAGATGGGACTTGAAGCAGACACCTTCTGTTTTCCAGACGTTGTGTATTCATCTAAACAACAAAGCCTGAACCTTTTTGGTTCTGATTCTCAGGCTGGACTGGTAACACATTACAACAACATCTATAATGATGTTGTTAAATTAAAAAAAATATATAGATTTTTATCTTTTTTCTTTTTTTTTTAAAAGGCTAGTGTTACGATTCTTCTTTCCTCTACAGACGGGGTGTTGCGACAAAGCTAAATCCAAAATGACTATGATAAAGTTGTCAGTTTTGTCCGACTGCGGCTTGAAGGTGAAAAGGCCTTGTCTAACATTTATAGTAGATTCATATATATATATATATATATATATATATATATATATATATATATATATATATATATATATATATATATATATATATATATATATATATATATATATATACACAAATAAAATAAGCATTGAAAACACCCGACCAGCTGGAAGGAGAGGATATTCAGTCAATCTTTCAAGGGCTGTGCCTCATCCCCTGCCCCTATGTACAGCAACCTTTAAGGACTCTGTAGCCTCGTTGGCTCCCGATAAAGAGACCCCGATGAGAAAAATCGATATCAGTGCAGATTTACATGATATAAAAATAATTAAAAAAGAAGGTAGGCTTAAGGGCAAGTGGTTATAAATGGCAGAGTGTGAGACTGGTTTTGGCAAAAAAAGCGTTCTGCTGTGCATGTGCGGTCCTCGAACAGAAGGTTGATGTCGCCGGGTTGTCTCGTAACCATGCAGCTTGAAGACACTGAGACGCCACGTAACACGTGCATGATTGTGTGTGTGTGTGTGTGTGTGTGTGTGTGTATGAGCACAGACGTCGCGTTCCCTCACACACACTCCTCCGCTGACATCAGGAGTGGGTTGATGTACTCAAATCCTTCAAACTCAGACTGGTCGATCTTCTTGACCACATCACTACAATCAGAAAAAAAAAAAAAAAGTTATTTTTATCAAGTGAAAATGACATGTTATATTAATTATAATAAGAGGAAAAAGAAAGATAATAAATTGGGGACTCACTCATCATCAGGCGTGAGCTGGATGGGCTCGTTGGTGAACTGGGCGTCAAAGTTGTCCAGTCCGAATTCCCCTGAGATGTTGGGCTTGAAAGGAGGGACCACCTGCTTCTGCTCCAGCTGAAATAACAACACGGGCATCAGGTGAGAACACAAAAACTTAATCTGCCTTTACTGACATTAGAAACACATGTAATCACTACAGCTATATTTAAACTGTAAAGTAATATTGACGATGGTCGATAAAAGACAATTCATCTGCAAGTATTTTGATAATCTATTTAATAATTTTGGTTATTTTTTCAAGCGTAAATGTCAAACATGTTTTTGGTTCCAGTTTCTCAAAAGTAGGCATTTGCTGCTTTTTCCTTTTCATATATCATAGTCAATGAAAAATTCTTGGAATTTGAATGCAATTTGAAGAAATCATATGTCTGTTCTGGAAAATTGTGATGGTATATTTTTTTCGTTGACATTTTAAATTGTTAGTTGCAGCCCGAGAGTGATAGTCAAACTAATGTAGCCTGGATATTCAGGGTCCTCCCTCATGAAAGGGTCGGTGCAGTTCTGAAGGGTAATGAGCTGTCTTTTACTGAAATGTGGTCTCCATTGCTTGACTACTTGCCTGGGGGCCAATGCGCCTCGCAATCGCTGCATCTATCCAGAATAAACTCTCTCTTCTATGCTGCTGCTTCCATACTGCTATGCTTTAGTTTTTTGACTTAACTTAATTTTACTTTATATATCACTGTGTACTATTGTGAAATGTTAAAGTTGATGTGGCTATTACAAGGCTACACTAATCAATAATGTGACTGTATGCAGGACAAACAGCTTCTGTGCGTAATGTCAAGGTGAGGGAGGGTGGCAGTCAGTTGGGAGATTTCTTTGTTGAGAATGGATGGATTGCATTATTTTTTTTATATTTTCTCCATTTCTATCAGTGTGCTATTGATATAATGCTCCCCCTGCAGGCCAATAGGTGCACTGCAGGGCAAACTGTCAGCTCTGTGTGTGTGTTGTAAACTGACACTCTGAACGGCTGCTGGGTCCCTGCTCCAGACCAAACAGGGAAAAAGAGGTTACGGTGATCCCTGGCCCGCTCGCGAAAAAAAATAAAAATAAACGACAGACGGAGAACGGTTTGTTTTTCTTTTATTTATGTATGTATTTTTAAATGAAATGGCTTTCTAGCTTATCAGAGCAAAATGCAGCAAAAAATTTAATTCAACTGGTGTCAGTCTTAAGTAGGGTTGGGTACCAAAACCCGGTGCTTATACGGCACCGGTGCCTTAACAACCGGTATCTACCGGACCAAAAAGTTACGCAGATTTTGGTGCCTCATTTCAGTGCTACTGAAATGCCAGCGCTGCCCTCCGATGCTCCAAAACGGACATTAGAGGCAACAGAAGCATCGCTGCATGTGACGCTAGTTAACACTTCACTTGGCAGCACATAATGTTAGCCTACCGTTAGCTAGCAGCTGGATTAAACACGGTTAAAATGCTGACAGATAACATTAAATGGTTTGACTGCATTTCACTGTAGAGGATTCCAACACCGAGACGTAACAGTCCGCAGCTGCCACACAGACGGTGTCAGCAGTTTTGGTTGATTACATTTTCAGCTTTTACAGAGGCTTGCAAAAGTATTCATACCCCTTGAACTTTTCCACATTTTGTCACATTACAACCACAAATTTAAATATATTTCATTGGGATTGTATGTGATAGACCAACACAAAGCGGCGCATAATTGTGAAGTGGAAGGAAAATTATACATGGTTTTCAAATTTGTTTACAAATAAAAAACTGAAAAGTGTGGCATGCAAAAGTATTCAGCCCCCTTTACTCTGATACCCCTAAATAAAATCCAGTGCAACCAATGCCTTCAGAAGTCACCTAATTAGTAAATAGAGTCCACCTGTATGTAATCTAATCTCAGTATAAATACAGCTGTTCTGTGAAGGCCTCAGAGGTTTGTTAGAGTCAATCTTAGTGAACAAACAGCATCATGTAGCCCAAGGAACATAAAAGAAAGGTCAGGGATAACGTTGTGGAGAAGTTTAAAGCACGGTTAGGTTATAAAAAAAATATCCCAAGCTTTGAATATCTCACAGAGCACTGTTCAATTCATCATCTGAAAATGGAAAAAGTATGGCACAAGTGCAAAGCATACCAAGACATGGTTGTCCACCTAAACTGACAGGCTGGGCAAGGAGAGCATTGATCAGAGAAGCAGCCAAAAGGCCCATGGTAACTCTGGAGGAGCTGCAGAGATCCACAGCTCAGATGGGCCAATCTTAGCCTGGCTCTGCCCTCCTACGTACTTACACTCAATTTTCATTTCCCTTACAAGAGTCTGGTAGGACCAGGCTAGGAGAATCTGTCCACAGGACGACTACTAGTCGTGCACTCCACAAATCGGGCCTTTATGGAAGAGTGGCAAGAAGAAAGCCATTGTTGAAGCAAAGCCATAAGAAGTCATGTTTGCAGTTTGCCACAAGCCATGTGGGGGACACAGCAAACATGTGGAGGAAGGTGCTCTGGACAGATGAGACCAAAACTGAAGTCTTTGGCCTAAATGCAAAACGCTACATGTAGCGGAAAATTAACACTGTACATCACCCTGAACACACCATCCCCACCGTGAAACGTGGTGGTAGCAGCATCATGCTGTGGGGATGCTTTTCTTTAGCAGGGACAGGGAAGCTGGTCAGAGTTGATGGGAAAATAGATGAAGCCAAATACAGGGCAATCTTAGAAGAAAACCAGAGGTTCACCTTCCAGCAGGACAACGACCCTAAACATACAGCCAGAGCTACAATGGAATAGTTTAGATCAAAGCATATTCCTGTGTTAGAATGGCCCAGTCAAAATCCAGACCTAAATCCAATTGAGAATCTCTGTCTCCTCTATAACCTAGAACAGTGAGACTGGGGAGCAGCAGGGGAGAGGAAATGAGGAGGCGATGGAGGAGGAGAGGTAGGAGGCAAGGAGGAAAGGGAAGAGAGCAAGAGAGTCTGGGTTCTTTATATTGCAGAGAGATGTGAGCGCACAAGATCCCCCGATGGTGTTGCTGGCATTTTAAAGAGGATTTTCCTTCGATTTATCTTTTTTAACCCATGACAAGTAGTCCATTTCTTTTTTTTTTATATATATATATAAATGTCAACTCAATGTGCAAAGCTGGTAGAGACATACCCCAAAAGACTTACAGCTGTAATTGCAGCGAAAGGTGGTTCTACAAAGTATTGACTGATTGAAGAAACTGGAATTCGATTCATGAATGCCTTCCTAATGACAAGGAATAGTTCTTTCACAATCTGATGGATTACATGATTTCTCTGTCAGACAAATGAAAAGGAAATGTACTCCGTAATCTGTAACCCAACATTTCCGCTCTTCTGTCTTTGAGCCTCTGTCAGTCAGTGATCCGTCTCCACTAATTTCCTTTCTATCTCTGGCTTCCCACCGTGGTCAGTCCGTCAGCCTATCTGCTGTTGTCAGTCCTATGCCCCATTTGTTTTTCAGTCCTCTAAATGTCTATCTGCCTGCTTTCCACAAGGACAGGATTCTCATGCCATAGCGAATAACCCTCAGCCTCCACAGAGTTTCTACGCCTGCAGGGCAGGAGAGAGAGAGGGTGACAACATGCATTTAGATTTGACCTTCCATGTTTAGTAGCAGCTTTCGGTTTTTCCTTCTCTTTGGAATTGATATATGTATTGATTTTTGACCGGCATTCACCTGTACTGACTTTCTTCTTTTGAAATTATGATTAAAACCGTGCTGAAGTCGACAAACGAGGCAACTCAAGATAAGTAGTAGAGAGAGAAACATGGAGAGAATAATATGTGAAAAGAGTGAGTGACTCACAAGGTCCCAGTCGACGTTTCGAAAGAATGGATGGCCCATGATGTCGGCAAAACCTGTCTGAGGGTGGCAGCCTAGACGCTCCTTGGGATCCTGTGGGAGTGAGGGTGAATTAAAGGGTGAGAGACAGTATGAGATGATGTTGGACGAGACGGACAAAAAGTCAGATGACGGGCAGGAAAGGCAGAGAGGTGGAAAAAAAATTTAATTTGCAAGAAAGGTGGAAAAGAGGAGTGGATTTTGTAGAGGGGAAAAGTAGAAAAAAACATTATGGATAGGTGAAAAGGTGCGAAAGCCACATTGAGACACAGAAGGATGGGGTGGAAAAAAGAAGAATGCAAGGCAGTGAGATATGGCAGTTGACTCCCACTAAGGCCATAATAATGTCATTCTCAGAAGCCAACACGGTTTCTAGATCGATCCAGGCCTGTCTGACCCCTTCTTACCTTGTTGAGGAATCCCTTGAGAACGCTGGCAGCTTTGACTGACAAAGAGCGGGGGATTCGGATCTGTTTTTCCAATATTACTGCAGTAGGTGAGAGGAAAAAGGGGGAGGGGGTGAGACGGACGCTCCCTTGAGGCTAAAATGACAGACGATGGCACTGACAATGCTGCAGTTATGAGCTCAATCCTGTCGGGTAAACTCATGTTGAATATACAGAAGCCTTTCAATAAAGTGTCAATGGCTTTTGATACAACGGTCTTGAAAAATTACTTCAGTAACATTTTTAATTCCCATAAATCCAACACTCTTTAAGCAGTTATAAGAAAACGCTGACACATTTTGAAACAGTATTTACAATGAAATAAGATGAATTCCCACATTTCCCTGCAACAGATGGCATGTGCCTGGCTCGGGGAGAAGTGGCCTTTGGAAAGGTGTCAATACAAAGGTGTTGCATGTTTCCATTGTGCTGTTTTTTTTCCCCTTCTGGTTATAAACTTTAGGTGTGTGTGTGTGTTACCTTGGAAGAGGTAGTCTTCTGTGTTCTGGTCTGGGTTGTCAGAGCTCCCGACGATGTCAAAGGGCGACCGGCCTGCCATCATCTCAAACATCAGCACGCCCAGCGCCCACCAGTCCACACTAAACCCTGAAGATGCACAAACATTGATGTTACAAATCATATTTATTACAAAGAGGAAGCAAAAGAATGCCAGTTGTGTCCAAAACTGCCATTTAATCTCATTATAGAGAAACTAAATAGTACCTTTATAGCAATAATTGTGCATGTTAAAGCACAATTCTCATCAACTAATTTTCCCTTTTATTTGCACAAAGCATACCTTTATTTTAGAGTTACTATAGCAACCACTCCCACCATGAAAGCATCATACCAGTGTACTTGCATGCATTCAGCCCTTGACAACAAATCGCATACTTTACGGCTTTACGTTTTATTAGAGCAAGCCATTAGGGCTTAACTACAGTATGCTGAAATATACAGTGATATATTACAACTGTTACATTAATTTACAAGCTATAGACAGTGTATTCAAGATAGAAATATCACTTGTTTTTGCTCAACATCTATTTTTAAGATCAAAATACTTCAAAATAGCACAAACGGATGGGGTTTGATAGCATTTGATCAAATTAAAATCCAGATTGATTCCACTTATCACATCTTTTTAGGATAACCTAATAACTTATGGCTAAAATAACTACAACTCAAAAGTCTAATGATCTTTTTTCGGAGGCAGAAACAGAAATTAAATGTTGAAAACCTCAAAATAAGTTGAGCATCACAATATATGAAATGTTTTTAAAAAAATAGCAAGGAGAGATAAAAGGTTTTATAAGAGATTCTCTCAGCGTTGGGGGAACTTAATGAAGAAAAAAAAAAAAAAACTGACCTGAGACCCTATTACTAACATTTAGCTATCGGAAACCATTCCCAATACCACATGTAGAAAGTTTCCCCAAATAATTCCTTTTTTGATTGTTTATCATATAAAAAAGGAAACATGGGTAGTTTACCATTTTTTATTAAGCATTACAATAGATTATATAAGGTAGAGTGGTGGGTCTAATTATCGCAGTGCGTCCAACAGTGCAGTACGTGCATGTAACGCGATTTTGATGCTGGTACAATTTACTGTTCACCCTGAATGTTATAGTTTTCTATAGGCCTTTTTTCACAGCAGACATTTTTTTCATTGCAGGAAAGTGATGTTACTTTTATGTTAATAATGTTACTAATATCATTAACAATGGCTTTGTTCTATTCTACTATTTTACAGATTACATGCAAAAACACAGGTACGATCCTTTAACAGTGGATCTTATTGCTAGGATACCTCTTTTGGTAACCAGGGAGATCTTTCTTCTAATTTCTATTGTATTTATAGACATTATTACATGCAGCACTCAGTTATGATGCAGATTATACCTAACCTTTGTTCTTAATGGCTGTAAACATTTTTTTTCTGATTCATACATGTTACTCATCCTTGCCCACATCGTGGTTGCCTATTTTGTAGTTGTTATTTTATTGCTTTTTTGTTTATTGGCCCATTTTTAGCTCTCATGTTTCTGCTGTAGTGCCAAAGATCGATGTAAGTTTCATCTTATTTTGCAAATGTCTTGTCTTTTATATGTTTACTAATTTGAAGAATTAGTAGTCGGCACCACTGTAGCATCCATAATCATGACTGAGAGCAGCATCCCAGATATTATTGTGTAATGCCTCCTATATTGTATTGTATCATAGCAAAGAAAAGGCTAGAATTTTTAGTAAGTGCTTGTGTGTTGCAATTCTCACCGTAATCCTCTCCTCTGAGTATTTCGGGGGCAATGTAATTGGGGGTACCACAGAAAGTGCTTGTTGTATCGCCGGGTCTCAAGCCCTCCTGCAAAAACAAAAAGATCATTAGCTGCGAGATCATCTCAGAGGGCTGTAAACCGACACTTATGCAGCTTTGCAGGTGCTTTTATCCACAGTGCATTGTGGTATCATAAGAGCCTTTCTCATACACAGCAAACTGCAATCCTCACCTTGCACATGCCGTAGTCCGTAAGCTTGATGTGTCCCTCAGAGTCCAGCAGCACGTTGTCCAGCTTCAGATCTCTGTAGATGATTCCCCGCTCGTGGAGGTAGTTGAGCGCCAGACTAATCTCTGCCGAGTAGAATCTGAGAAAGAGATTATGGTGTATTCAAAATCACATGTAACTACAAAAAGACATCAATCAATCTTATTCAATGTGTGACTCTACCTGGCGTGTTCTTCGGGGAGTTTTCTTTGTCTCTGCATGTGGAACATGAGATCTCCACCGTTCACATATTCAATAACAAAGAAAAGTCTGTAAAAAGAAGCAAATGTTAAAAAGTTGAATACTTGTCATTACTATTTAATATTACAAAAGAAATGCCTAAGACTTGAAAGTTGTCAAAACAAGTTTTCAGGCGCTTTAACCACGATGGGGATTGTTCTATTTACCTTGAACTTAAAAACAGACCTTAACCACAGCAGCAAGGGTGAAGAAAGACTCAGTGACTACACACAGGCTGCGTCGCGTGAGCGCGTCAGCTGCGTGGCGTGTCCGTTCATATTTTGGCTCCCATGTTAACAGGTTAGAGCTTACACACTGCCTGTGTTACATGCACGTCTCAGGCACTGTTCGAGCCGCGCCGAAAACGCGTGCATGCTAGAAACAGAACTGACGCCTATTTTTCACACGACACGCAAGCGTGTTGGAAGCGTTTCCAGGCAAAATAGAATAGGAAAAGATGTTTATATGTCATTTTTAAACGAATACATATTAATAAATGACATGTTGATGTTTGAAAGTCTCTAGGTTTTGATATAAATGCAGATATAAATATAATAAAAAATCTGTAGCCTATTTTGCCATCAATACTGCTGACGTTGTCTTTGCTGTAATTAAATCAGTATATATTTATGTTTAACATGGCATGGTATTTCATTTTATCAATGTGAAACATACATGTGTCCAGACAAGGCCAGCAGCAGCAGCGCCACGTCAGACACGTTTCTGGAGTGTAAAGACAGAAAAATCCACGCAGCTGACGCGCAACATAAACGCCACGCTCACGCCACGCAGGCAGTGTGTAGCCGGCCTTAGACGTCATTTTGAAACACACATCTTTATTCGGTCCGATTATAAGACGACCCCCCCCTTTTTCCAAGACTCATTTTTGGAAAAATTCTTTATAAAAGCCAAATATTGTTTTCATAAAGTAAATAATTTTATTTGAAAATAATTCTACTCGAACATCTTTTAAATAACTAATATTTTCAATATCTTTTTAGATGAAAGTGTGACATTTAAATGAATGGTAAATATTTCAGGCCTTCAGCTGAATGACTGCTCTGGTAATGGGCATCCCATCATTCAGTTTTTCTATCACGTAATCACACACTCTGCGGTCAGTCTCTTGGAAGCAGCCCTTTTGAGGATCACGGTAAGATTTTCTAAGGCATTTTTAGACGGTGTAACATCTCCATGACAACGCTTTGTCGTACTTCCGTTCTGCTTCCGACTTCCAGGCTTTTTGTTGCTGGATATATCATTTGTTTCGTCTATGTGTGAATGTGGATATTGTTAGTGATATTGGAGATACTTGCTACAGTTACACTTCTAGTGATGAATCGGCAAAAAGACGTTTTATTTCTCTGAGTTATGGCTTTGTTCTAACGCTGCTGGGCTCTCCCTCTCTTCAGTCACTCTCTATCTCTCTCCACCATATCACGTTTCATGCTTTCGGGCGCTCGTTGAGGCTCCGTCTAAAACTCTGCTTTTTCGAGCAGCTGTTTGTAACATTAAAATAAAATGGATTATGGATAATTTTATTTTTATAGTTTATAGCCGACTTCTCTATTGGCTGTTGAAACAGGTGACGTCTACTGCTGAAAGTCTAGACCCCGATTATGAGACGACCCCACAAAAAACCTAAAAAAAACCCTGTCTTATATTCGGACCAATACGGTATATAGCGCTTTTGTAGTAACCACTCAAAGTGTGATTGTTCATCTGCACACACTGACCACACTGCGATGAGACAGAGCTAGTTGAAAATGTATACATTTTCAAATTATTTTAAAAGACATTAATATCTGTTTATTCTTCCAAATTCTTGCAGACTGCAGAAGAAACCGTGTCACAAAAAATGGAAAATGCTCTCACCTGCTTTCTGTCTGAAAACAGGAGTGGAGGCCGACCAGGAAGGGATGATTGGAGGCCTGCTCGAAAACGTGCTTTTCTGTTTGGACCCAGTCGATGTCCTGGAAAAGAAACACACAAAGAAAATCAGAGATCATTCTAACATAGTACCCTCGAACTTATAAAAGCTGAATAAGCACAGCACTTGATTGAGCACACTGTTTAGATAGAGACCAGGGTGGGCAGCGACAGGATAAAGGGCTATGCCAGTAGAAGCAAAGGCAGGTCTCTATCAATGGCTGGATGATGAGTCTGGACACGGATGCTGCTCACGCTGACAGGATAGGGACAGCAGAACACCACCATTGATCGAAAGGCACTTGTCAGTTTGTCAATCAAGCTAAGTGCATCTAATCAAGCCTAACTACTCCCATTGCCTCTGGCTGTGCTGCTACATGTGTTCGACGAGATCAATTTCTGATGACATAATGGTTTATCTACATGGTCTTAGAAAGAATGATGGCTCGGAAGAGGTCTGTCAACTTAACTCAAAGTGTTTCAGACAAGATACACAAGGCAGACGGTCAATCACATGAGACAAAAGTTCGTTTTGCTGTGAATAACAGCTCCCATTGACTGTGCCAATTGCATTAATTATACACGGCAGTGACAGAAGACTTCACTATTAACTAACCTTCTCACATCTCAATAGATGGAGGTGTTGTGTAATTGTCACACTGGACAGACTTAAAAAGGGACAGTTACACTTTTAAGATATTGTAAATTTTTACTTTCCAAGTGGCTGGTCTAAATAAATTACAAGTTGTAATGTATTAAGTCACTTATTTCACTATTAGCAAATGCGTAAGATTATATGAAATGTCTAAAAGTGAAATGATTAGTTGATTAATTAGTTGATCAACATTATCAAATATCTTCATAATTGATTAATCATTTAGTGTTGTTTTTAAAGACACACTACCAATGATTCTCTGATTCCAGGCTATCCAATGTGAGGATTTGCTGCTTTTCTCTATTTTATATCACTGAATTAAAACTGAGCTAGCCTTTTTGCACTATTTTCCAACAAGAATAGATCTTTATTGTCATTGTGCTTAGAACAATGAAAATCTGTTTAGCAGCTCTTCAACAGTGTGCAACATGAAAGTACAAGTAAATAAGTAATAGCGAATTGAAGCAAAAAAAATGAAAACAAAATATTTACAAAGACAAGCGATTAAAAGCAAGATAAAGTGACCCGAAACAGTACAATGTTGGTTAAATAGCAGTATATATGGTGGTATGTGCAATACTGCAATATGTGCAATATGGTAGGTGACATAGTAAACAATTGAGGAAATAATCAATTAACTAATCAATAATTAAAAAAAATATGTTAGTTGCAGCTCTGGAAATCAGGTCTTTTTTTATTCACCAAAACTGGCAGCAGTGAAAACAGTTCAAATGATAATTTTGTATGTTATTGTCACAAATGTGTTCAAACCTCAGCACTGGAGAAGACCGTTGGGTGGATTTTTGTCTCTGATCTTGAGCCAATTAATGCTAAATTCACTTTTTAACACACCTTCATGTATAGAGAAAACATGTAAAATGTCTCATTCACAGTAAGTGGTAAAAAAAATAAAAATAAAAAAAATAGCTGATGGGGTTCGATAGCAGTATTGAATATGAATCCAGGTTCAAATCCGGTAATTTAATCAGAATCCTTTTGAATCCCTTATCAAATCTTTTTGGGTAGTTTGTTTGGTTGGGAATGAAGACACCCTCAGTAAAAAAAAAAAAAAAAAAAAGTGCTGTTTTTAGTTTACTCCTTCAGCACACATATTTTGTCACTGCTCTGTGACATTTAATTAACCCCGTCCCGACTTATTTTTCTTTTTGCTGCAAGGGAAAACATTAAGCACGGGACTTGTGAGTACCCTCCCACAAATATTGCATTTCACAGTTGTTTCATTGACTTCGGTGAAGTGTATTCACACTTTGGAACAGTTGAGTCATGATACATCCATTGTTTAAGTTATGGTTTAGGGCTTTCCGCCATGTTCAGTAAGTCAGTCTTGTTAACAACTGTGTCACTGAGTTAGGTTTTTATACCTCACCATTTTTTTTCTCTTTGCAGATGCCTGTAGTGTGAGAAAGAGGCAAAAGAGAATATCTAAGAGAGATTGGGATTGAGAGATTCAATAAGGTATTTGTTGGCTGAGGGAACCAGATCCAAAATGGAACCGGCTATCGAAACCCATCCCTAATCCTCTCCACAATCACTTGAATCAAAACCTGCCAACTCTCTGTGTCAGAGTCCATGCAAAGGCTGGCCTACAACTCTCATTCTGACATTTGCCAACATTTTGACTTTGATGGTGTGTCACACATCAGCGTTGTTTACCTCATCATCATTGACCAGCTCCTTCTTCACCACCTTCATGGCATAGATGCGCTCCGTCTTCTTCAGCTGCACCAACAGCACCTTGGCGTAGCTGCCTCGGCCAATCACCCTCAGCAGATCAAAGTCTGCCAGGCCCAGGCTGGAAGGCGATTTTCCTGTGTCTCTACTGCTCCGCGCCTGGGGGAGGGGAACACACAGTGAGAGGGTAAGCATGAAATACCGGCATACAAAACAACATAATGTGATAAATACAAAGTCAACTCTGCAAAAAATTTGACATGCAACATTTCAGAACATCAGCATTTCTCAACATAGTTTTCAATGAACTATTAATGGAGCTGGTGATTTGGTTTGTGCATGAGTGTGATTTCCTTGGGGTGGTTTGTAAATGAAGTTCTAACTGCACCACTTTTTTTTATATATATATATATATATATATATATATATATATATATATATATATATATATATATATATATATATATATATATATATATATATATATATATATATATATATATATATATATATATATATAGAGAGAGAGAGAGAGAGAGATTAGGCGCTTGCTGTATTAGTCCATTACTTCTCTGTACCTTCACCATTTACTCACCTATCTTCCTCTCTCCTGTAATCTATTCTGTAGTGATGTAGCAGATAAGGTAATTTGTATCTCTGCCTATCTGTGTCCAACCCCCCCCCAAACTACATCCCAAGCCATTAATCAGCCTTGGGTGTTAAGAGCTGTGATAAAAAGGTACTTTAATAGCTCCAACAAAGGAAATCAATACCCACAGCACTGTGAGGGTGCCTATGTCTGCATGCGCTATATATCACACTAGCACAGCAAGTGGAAGAAGCATCACTCAAATGTACACAATGGCAAAATAAGCAGAAAAAAACCTTCCAATTACAGGTGATTTTATTCTTGCACAAACAGCGCTGATTTCTCACTCTAAATATACACACATATATATCCATCTAGACAACATGACAGATTGACAGATTATGAGTCACACATCAACAGTGTTTGAAAAGATTTTCTCTCTCACCTCCTTCTCTTCTCCATCGTAAGTCAAGCTTTCTCTGGAGTCTTTATTCTGAGGGCCTGAGAGAGAGGAGAAAGTGACAGACAGACAGAAGGCAAGGGGGAGGTAGAAGAGGGAAAAAAAATGATGAGGAGAAGGAGGAGAGAAAGTAGGTGATAGACAGTCACACGCTTTGTTCACAGCCCTGCAGTCATTTCTCTCTGCTTGTTTAGAAAAGAAAATACCCTTTTGTATCCATCCTTGTTTAAACAACACAACAAATACAGAGTATTTAAAATAATAAGTAGAATGTAACTTTATTTTGTATTTGTGACCATTTAAGTGATACCAATCAACATAGATGCATTTCAAAACAGGCTTAAACAAAAAGATATCTGTATCCCAATGTTCCCATGATTGCACACCACAACTTCCCAGGTGGCCTGTAAGTATCTATGGTGGAAGGAGATTCAACTGCCTCAATAACAACAGCAACAACAATCCTAAGCCCTCTCATTCCAGTCAGCCTCTCCACCACCTGACTGGACTTAAGTCTGGTGCTGTACATAAACCCCAAATGCAGCTGATCCAACTTGTAGTCTGGCTGGTCGCTGCTATGCTAATGACAATAATCTCCGGAGGTTAGTTAAATTTTTCTTTAAGGATAAGTCGGTGATATTCTATATTTCTCTTAAGTCAATAAATCCCATGAAAAAAAGGAAACCAACAATGAATTTATCGTACTAACAAGCGTTGTCTGTCCATCCCAAGCCTGCTATTTCTCTGCGTCACAGAGCTCCATTGTGGTCCACAAATCATTCAAAAAACAATGAGCCACACCGTTACCAAGGGTGGCATGCTCCTTTATTACAATGAACACACGATGGGCACTGTAGTTTATTTTTACGTCCTGCTGCCGTAAATACATGAGTGAAAATAGTCCTCAAACAAAAATGTTTAACATTTTATTTATTACTGTTTAAGTAACATTTGCTGAAAAATACTTTTTTTCAGCAAAGATTTGAGATTTTTTTTTTTTTTGCCTTTACTTAATTGCTGAAAGTGTGGAGATAGACAGGAAACATGGGTAGATAGAGGGGTACAGTAGAAAAAAAATAGTTAAATGAGTCTTACATCTTCCAAACAAAGGAAGCAGCTTGGGAGCCACACACGAGCTGGGAAAGCCATAGAATACAGGGAGACGGGCTAACACACTGTTGGTTTTGGTCTCTTTATGGGATTTGTTGACAATAACGAAAATAAAAGATATCTGCAGCCTTATCTTTTAAGAATGGTGGTCAAAAGCTGCAAACAATGAGTCAATTTAGGTCAAAGGAATGGCCAAGAGATTCAGAAGAGAGTGAAATTAAAAAGATTTAAACCACCCAGGGTGGGAAAAAAATTAAAACTTGCACTGATGTTTCACAAAATGCATAAATTAACAGAAGCCTGTAATTTGATAAGCAGTTTGTGGCAGAAGGCAGATCATCTCTTATGAGCTTTTTCTTTATGTGCTTCTTAACCAATACTATATTTTGTGCAATAAAAGAGCTTTGTGTGTGTGTGTGTGTGTGTGTGTGTGTGTGTGTGTGTGTGTGTGTGTGTGTGTGTGTGTGTGTGTGTTACCTGGCTGTTCCGTCTGATCTAATTGACTCGATGGTTGGCCGGGCATGATTGGTTCCTAGAAAACAACATTCGTCACCAAGTATAATTACCATTGAAAAACAAAATACAATCTTAAGTATATGTATGAGTCATGGTAACTATCCACTACACCATCAAGGTATTGAGTTTGATGTTTGTCATAGCCATCACCTGGATCATCGGTCTGCCACACTCCACTGTGACCAGTTTATGGCACTTCTTGTGCACCAGCAGTTTGCAGTTGATGCATTTGTAGCCTTGTCTTCCCAGACCCCAGATCCGGTCTGTACAGATGGCACAGTGGGCCCGCTGCTCAGGAGGGCAGACGGAGAAAAATCATCATCACAGACAAGCACACATTATTTTCCAGGCGATGCTACGGAGGCTGTGATGGCTTCTGAAACATGAAACATATCAACAGTGATAATGTCAAACATGTGAAGTTCAGCATCATTTCTCACCCTGTTAAAGCGCTTGGCCTGAAAGGCATGACCACTGGCATAGTAGAGCTTTCTCCAGCGCCGGGCTCCACGCCGATATATAGACTCTGTGAAAAGAGGAAAAGGAGGGCTGAATCCACCTTCACCTGCCAATCAAATGTTCCATATCACTCCGCATGCACAACCCCCCCTACCCACCCCTCATTTGTACATGGCATAGATTTGAATGGAATATACATGAAGTTTGTAGGGGCTGAACCTTGGATCAGTAAGATTTTGAGTTGGTAAAATTATGTTTAGAAATGATTTTAAGGTTGTGGATTTAAAGTAGATCACACTTTATAAGCCCGTCAAAAAACTCAAAGGTCTTCTGTATGTGACTCTATAGTTTAACATGCACATATTTAAGTTCCAAGCACAAATTGTGGCCCTATTTTCCAAAATGTATACTACTTAAGCGTCACATACATTGTGGGAAGTTTGAGTTTCACACAGCTTTCTGCTTTGAATCTGTAGTCAGATGTTAAAAAAAAGGTTATAGGTTATATAGGGTTATACACAACTACATACATTAAAAGTAGAATTGTTTTACAAACTCAAAAGTCTTATTGATCCTTATTTGAGCCCATAAATCTGAACCCTTGCCATTTAAAAATTCTCCTGGGTAAAATAATTTGCTTAAGTGTCCCAAGCTCGTTTTTTTGGACCCCTGCTGACAAATTAGGTAAAACTAAAGAAGGAAAAGGTTCGACTCACTGTCTTCTCCCGGACACGGCATACCAGGTTTCTCTGGTATACATGGGAACACTGGAAAGCATAACAAAAAAAACTGTTACATTTAGAATGTCTATTTCATCTAAAGGAAGCAAGTCTGCAATATAAAAAATGCCAAAAGCAATTTCCACCCTCTAGGGGGGTCCAGGGTAGAGCTGGGCGATTTATTTTCCTAAAAAAATCTTCCATTTAAAACAAAATAACTGCGAACTGTAAATATATTTTAAAAATATATATTTATTGTATTTAATTAAAGTGCATCAACATAAACAAAATTGCAAAGGCAAACCCCTTCTCTAAGTGAAAAGTCACTGTGCAGTGTGCAACAAAGATTGTTAAACATCCAAATAATTTATACTGTATTTGGATTTTTTTTTAAAAAAATCTAAAAAACGCTTTTTTGAAAATATGAAATCGATTTGACCTACCAACTTGATTTTTAAATCAAATCGATTTTTTCCCCAGCCCTAGTCCAAGGACATTTTGAAAGTAAGCTACATTTTAACTTTAAATGCATTCATCTGGTGCACTTTGAGAGCAAAATTAAGCAGCTAGATCTATGAGTAACTTTATGCTCTTGTAAAAAATGTTGTGCTCCAGTAAAGAATGTAATCATGAACACAATGTACGTAATGTATATTATTATCCTGTGTAAGTGCAATTATCCATCATGGACGTGGACAGAAGTGAAAGCTGTATATAGTGTAAATAGACATTTCCTTTGTATTTTTGTCTTGTTCTTATCTTGTATTACTGTTATTATTATATTATTATGACTCATCACTTTTTTCCTTTGCCTTTTTGTTTGTTAGACGTTTGCATCCTGCGCATTGCAATGTCGACGCTGAAACGATATATCGTGCAGCCCTGGTTCATATGCTGGTGCAAGCGTGTTTGTGTGTGTGCAACATACAGTGAAGTGGGAAAAGACACAATCTTAAACAAGACGGAAAAGATTATTTGTGTGTGCACATTGTGTGTGTGTGTGGGTGTGTGTAAAAGAGAGATCAAACTAGACTGGGGGCAGTGAGTCAGAGGCAGGCATGGACTACAGCTGTCAGGCTCGATAACGAGCAGACCTGACGACCCCCCCCCCAGAGTCACATCCTCCCTTTTCCGTTTATCCTCTGCCGTCTTGCTGGCATCCACTGTACTCTTGACCCCTCACTTCTGATTTGATTAAAACTGTACATAAAACCACACAGCCCCTGTATCCTCTACCCCCCAGGTTACATGCTTATACATATAGAGCCTGTCAATCAAATGTTCCATATCACTCCACATGCACAACACCCCCCCAGTGTCTGAATCAGCCCTGACCTCTAGACTCATGGAGTTGTTCAACTATTTGTCAAGAAGGCTAAGCTTAGCATGTATGTGAAGTAGCCCAAGGGCCCACAGACAGACGTCAACAGCAGAAGTCATTTTCACAGGTCAGTGCGGCATTAACCGTATGTTTTGATGCTTATCCGTTGTGTACAGTATCTAGCTGTCTGTGTCCCAATTAGATCAGACATGTAAATGCAGAGACAATAAAAAAAAAAAAATAGAACTTAAAAGCAAGCAGCATAAACATATTTTGCATTATTGTTGGACTGCTTTCCTACATATTATTTATTTCCAGAATGACCTGGGGTCTGTACCACAAAGCGAGATGTGGGTTCGCCAGCCACCATTGGGCTTAACACACAAACTTGGTAGGTAACCATGGTAACCTACGCTGCATGACTATCCTGCTCTGGAGCAGGTTAACTTTACGTTTACAATAAAGTGACAAGCAATAAACAGCTTCTGACAAATAGGACAGTTTACGCCACTAAATATTATTTTATAGCTGCATTTTAATTGCTCACTCTTTCATTTCAGACAGGATTCCTGACAGTGTCAATACTTCTACACTCTTATTTCATCACTGCAGCTCAGAACGACACAAGGTGACTTTGTGATGATAAATGGAAATAAAAACTGTATCCTCTTGTCCTTTTATTAGAAAAAAAAAAACTATCCACACACCGTTAATTAGCTCCCATGATTATAAATGCAACATGTAAGTCATATATTCCCTATGAGGCATTAACTTTATTTTTCTTCTCCTCTCTGCTTTGGCAACAGAAACAGTTTTACATTATTTTTTACTTTATGTGTATCACATATGTACATCAGACAAAAAAGAAAAAAAATTATCACTCTACACTAAAGACATCTATTAAAATTCCCATACTTATTTATAGCCTTACATTTGAGGTTAGAAAATCATTTCTAGTGTTCTTACAGCTTCTTATTCTATTCTAATTATGATAGTGTATATATTTCACCTGGTTGAAAATCACTTCATGCTGTAGCTAAAACTGAATTTTTCCTGCAGGTATCTTAGCTTCCTCATGATTGTGATGATGTTGCTTGTAATGAACACCTCCCCCTCTTTCACGTGAAGGTGCCCATAGATGGAAACAGATCACCGAGAACCAGTTGATAACCAGCTTGGCGATCCTCGTTATCCTGGATCACCTTCACATCAACTTAGGCTCAGAGAAGCCAGGTGACCCAAAAAGAGCCGGGCTAAGTTGGACTTGCTTCGTTGTACATGCCCCAGGTACCCATTGCTTAATTTATTAATAAAGTGTGTTAGGCGTTTTCAAGATTAAGATATTGCGTGTTTCTCTCTATGTCAATATATAACTTAAGTCTAGAGCATGCCAACACTCCCACATTGATTACTTTAAAATTCATACACAAACATTATACTAGATTACACCTAAAAATAATGTCATTTATTATTATTTTCTGGTTCCGTTTAGGTACTGTTATAGATCTGTTTACATTAGTAATGTTTGTGAACACTGGAGTAAAGCAGACATACATTTGTATTATGACAAGTCTAAGAATAATATGTGAATAACCCTTTTATCTATGGTATAACGTTAATGTATTACTACTGTGCATTTAAGTACGAAATAAAAAATGAAAAGGGAATTCTGTAGGTTTCACCATGCCCAAGGAATATATCAACATTTACCTAAAACAATGTTAAGATTCAATGTTTTTGACTTTATAATTAGATATTTTTTTTAAAATACATGTAAACATTTTACATGATTACTTCTAATATTAGCAGTAGAGACTAATTACTAGTAGTGGCAGGCCGTTAATGCCCAACAGTCAAGTTTTGTTCTTGCCAAATCTGCCTGGATGATCGGTGTTGGCCTGAGGTCTGGTGTACTGTAGCTCGATGACCAGAAATGGAAAATACATTAATCCTGCCAAACTTGACCAGGCTCAACAGAGAGGTGAGTGGACAAGTTATAGAGCAGAGAGTCAAAGATAAACTCCTGTGAAAAATGTAAATCTTGAAACTGTTTGTGTTATGGTATTAATACAGCCTGTGTGAAAAGCAGTAAGGCTTACCATGGATAATGAGCTCCGAGTCTTTGTTGACTTCGTAGAGACGCAGAGCTTCTTCCAACTCCAGCTGAGACGACACGGTGCAGGGGTCACCTGACAGCAGAGGGGAGACAAGAGTTCACTCACCACGTAAAAAGTAAAACCGGTTACTGTGAGAAAACAGGTGCAGGACGGCAATCAGGGTTTCTGTTTCTCCTCTGCCGTCTCCACTGTACTCTTGACCCCTTACTTCTGATTTGATTAAAACTGTACATAAAACCACACAGCCCTTTCTCCTCTACCCCCCAGGTTACATGCTTATACACACACAGAGCCTGTCAATCAAATGTTCCATATCACTCCACATGCACAACCCCTCCTCCCCCACCCCTCACCCAGTGTCTGAATCAGCCCTGACCTCTAGAGTTATGGAGTTGTTCAACTATTTGTAATAGATGTTTTTACATCCTCAGAACTAGTACACCAGTCTAGTGAGATACAACACTGCAGCTTGAAGACAATCCTTTTCTATGTTAAAGCATTTGGACGGACGGCAAAGTGAGAGGACAGACTGTGTAGCGAAAAAGAGGACAGTTTTTTCTTAAAGTGTTTCAGTTTTAGTCAGACTTTATGTTTAATTATTTGAGATACAAGTAGAGCTGCCACAATTAGTTGATCAAACAATTAGTTGATCAGCAGAAAAGTAATCAACTATTTTGATAATTGGTTTCATGGTAATATTTTAAACAAAAAAAGCATAACATTTGCTAGTTTCAGCTACTGAAATGTGAGGATTTGGTGCTTTTCTTCTTCATACATTAGAATCAGATTTATAACCAAGAAAGTTTTCACTTGAAAGGAATTTGCCTTGGTGTATTAGGTGCATACAATAAACAAACATTTAAAGGGGAGTAAACAAGAATGCTAAGTACTGCTACAGTCAAGAACATAAATACAGAATAGATATATTACTATAACAAGTATAAAAAAGACACTAACAAATATGTACAATACAACTGTTTTAGAAAGGGAAAGGAGGACTATAAACTAAATATCTTTGGATACTACGTGGAATTATGCACTTTGCAGCCAAAAAGATGTTTATTTTATTCCTAAAATTATTATTTTTTATTAATATTTGGTTTGGGGTAAGGGAGCATATTTTTGTCACGAATACCATCTTACAGGTGATGAAGACCCTTTGAGTTGAAGCGCGTTGGTTATCCATGTATTAATAAAGGATTTTTAACTGACTATCAGAGACGCTGGAGCTAGTTTTGTGTTTGGCAATATTTGGCAGTTTTGCTAGAAGAAAACATATAAAACAATGAATTGATATAGCTGCCGATTCATTTTATGTCAACCGACTAATCGATTAATTGTTTCAGCTCTGATTGGCGGGCTCTACTTTTAATCTTTGACTGTTACTACTCGTCTCCATGTGGCACATGCCGTTTAAATGTTCATTAGTAGTTGGGGCTATACCCTTTGACTGAGAGTGTTAAAGTCAAGTGACAAAAGTGTGGGTGCTTATGCATGTGTTCATATTAACACACGGCACCGCCAAATTCTGCCATATTTAGCCAGCGACCTCTAAATTTGTTAAATGTTGACGTCACATGTGACCATGACTTGATATTTGTTTTGTAAACAAATTTCTCCTGTAGGGTGAATTTTGGCTGGTTTCTCATGCCTCTTCTTGAAGCACAGATAAGGGATGTACCTTCCTCGTCGATCCACTTCATGGTGAAGAGTTGGTCGTTGTCCATGGAGCACATGTCCTTAACCTCCCCGTACAGACCCTCGTATGAGATGGACGGCTCAAAATGAGTGATCATGATGTCCCTAGAGAGAAGACAGATAAATAAATATTGAAATACTAAAAATACGTAAGTATTTATCTAACTTTCACGATTACTCTGGACGCACAAACACAACGCATGGCATTGTGTTGCATATTAGTTATGTTCCTTCGAGTCAACGAGGCTACTGCTACCCTGTTGCAGGTTAAATAAAGGTTACATTTGTAAAAAATGGCGGCAGATACCAACACCAAAGCTGAGGCATAAGAATCGGCACAGAGAAAGAAAATGTCAGATCAGATCAGAAAATAGTTTAATGTGGATATAATTACTAAGTTGGCAAAGGCAAATAACAGAACAGTTACAACAGTCTGGTAAGTTCAGAACATTACATCACTTTACTGTAATGCAGCCTTTAAAACCAGGAACACTTATGCCATATTACAATTTTACGATATCCAAAATCTAAGACGATATCTAGTCTCATATCACGATATCGATATATTGCCTAGCTCTAACATACAGTACATACACACAATTTTTGTTTGATAGCCTAACTAATTGATTAATCCACTGTTTTTTTAACATCAGACATTATGTTCAAACACTCCCTCTCTGAACACTTGAAGAAAAACTCTGGAGAACAGACTTTTGGTGGAGAGAAAAGAGGTGAGAAAGCATCCTTTCCCCTCAAACGCTGCTGTGTGTGAGTCACAGTCTCGCAGTCTGTCACATGTATGTGTGCATTCATCTGTACAGCATAATTGTGGGTGTGAGAAAGAGAGCAAAAACAAGAGGGAGAAAGACTAAAAGAGGTGAGTGAGAGAGCCCCATACTAAAGCAGAAAGAATCACAGGAGATGGTGGCTGTAGTTGTATTGGGACTGCTTTCGTTACGGTCCACCACTGAAGTCCATCACTTCCTGGAAATAAGTCAAAACACTTGGACTACTGCTCTTAAAATCAACAAGTACAGCACTCTCTGCTTCTTCAGTTCACATATACAGTCAAACATTATGGTGAGATGCGAAAGAAAGAGCGAACTGATTGGTGAACGAGAGCGTCTATCCCTGTAGGTGGGATCATTTGTCCCTCATCGTTTCATGGCAGCGTTAGAATTGATGTCACCTGCTCCCAGCCCTCTGGCCAGCCTCAGTGAGGTTTACAACCCAAAGATGCCGGATGGAGATGGTTCAACCATTCGTTTTTATAGGTCTCCAGGCGACATGGGGTCTGAGCTTATGTGTGGGATCAGGAATGAGTGGGGTGACAGAATGGGCGAAAACATGCGAACAAGCATGATAAAGAGTAAAAAAGGGAAGTAAAGAGGGGTAATGTGTATTAGCCCCTCTCACCAGCCAAGGAGTGACCCGCAAGGACAAGGACCTCTTACTCCCTTTACTGCCATCGTCAAAGATGAACCCAGTTTTTCATCAACTTGAGAGCTTTACAGCTGGATGATAAAATCCCAACACATGGAGCAAACTAGGCACACTTTCAAGGACATGTACTGTACAAGTCCAAGGACAGCATAGAGTGTAAGGTCACTGTAGGGTCAGTCCCTGCCAGCAGCAAATACACACAAATAACACCTGTGATAACTGTGATTTATTGGCTGATATTTCAGTTTCACATTCATGTTAAGCATCTAAAGAGTGCAGCTTCCGCGCAGCATGTATTAAACTGTCTTGACTGAAAATCACACATGAAGAATGAATAAAGCATTCTGAGCAAGGATAAACTGACGTCAGGCTCAGACTGATGCCTCCTCCTCCCTCTCTTTTCTCACCCTCTTCCTCCATCCTGCTGGTGTTTATCATTGCCTGTAATGGGTGGGGGAGACAGTATGGCAGCTCTACTTCCTCCTAAAGCCCTGATAACATCAGAAGATAGACATTGTATGAACACACAAACAGTACACTAAAAAGATTCCCACACTGTGACTGTAGACGATCCAAAGTGCGTATTAATGCCAGGAGGCGACTTGAACTGTGTTGCGTTTAACTGGAGCTGAGCTGTAGGTTTTCATTAAACACTTTGTCTACACTGTAGTTAAAGTGCCCATATTATTAAAAAACAACAACTCATAAACCTCAAAATACAATTATGAACCTGAAAATGAGCATAATATGGGCGCTTTAAAGTTTAGCCATGTCAGGTGCCTCAAACAAACTACTGTGCTCAGCTGGCTACAGCAGTTACAGAAAAGGTGCAGAGACTACAAAGTGATTAAAATAAATTAGAAAGAGGAATTCAAAATACTTCACCCAGGTTTTTAAATTGTTTTTAATTGCTGTCAAGTAGAGCTGAAACAATTAGTCGATCAAAAGAATTACTTGGAAACAATTCTGATCATCGATTAAACATTTAAGTTGTTTAATCAAGCAAAAATGGCAAATATTTGCTACTCAAATGTAGGGCTGGGTACCGAAGGTCGATACTTTTATGGTATCGAAAAAAAAATTCTTTATCTTTCCCAAATTTCGGTTCCAAAAGCGTCTGAGCGGGTAAGCTTATCTGTCCTCTCTGTATATTACACAGAGCGGAGCTCCGACACACACACACACACGCACGCACGCACACACGCACACACGCGGACGGAGTAAACTGTCTGCAGTTTTGTTGAAGTCAAAGAGAGTCACCGTTGGTTTCAAGTGTAGTTACATTTTTTTAAAACTTCACACACACAGCGTTTGCTGCGATATGATATTACTGGCGAGCCGAAAGCGGTCGCGGTGCTGTTGACGTTACACTTCCTCTTACAAGCAGCCACAACGGAGGTTTCTCTGCCCTGATGACTGACTGACAGGCTGAGCTTGCAAAGCAAAGCACTTTTATTAATGTTACTCTGAGTGAGCAGTTTTACCAGAATTTTTTAATTTTGTTAACGGTTTTGATTCACAATTAAGGTGGAAAATAAAAGCTTTGTGTTTAATGTATTTTTGTTGATGTTGAAATGGATTTTAAAACTTATGGTATCGAAAAAAGTATCGTTAGGAATCGGTATCGAAACTGAGGTATCGAAATTGGCACCGGATCGAAAGATTCTCAACGATACCCAGCCCTACTCAAATGTGAAGATTAGCTGTAAAGTTGAAATAATTTGTCTATAAACCAATTAGGCGATTGACAGAAAAATGTATCTGCAATTATATTGATACTTAATTAATTGGTTGTCATTTTTCAAGCAAAATATGCCAAACATTCATCGGTTCCTGCTGATTAAATGTGAAGATTTGAGCTTGTTCTTTGTCCTTTGACAGTTGTCATATGACCGTAAAGTGAAAATATTTCATGAAAGGTTACAGACAAAAGCAGCTCATCAAGAAAATAATTTGCAGATTAACTAATAATAAAATTAATCGTTAGTTGCAGCCATAATTTGATGGTTTTCTGCGTTTTATATAATTTTACATTTTTTGATCATCATTTGATGATTTTTAGGTCATTTAAAGAAAAAATGCCAAGAATGATCTGGTTCCAGCTTCTCAGGTGTATTTTGCGTTTTTTTCTTCTATGATATTTAACTGAATACATTTGGGTTTTGAATTGTTGCTCGGACACAACAGGCAATTTGAAAATGTCATCTTGGACTTTGTGAAAGCCTGTGATGGGCATGTTTACTGCCATTTACGGCCCAAACAGATTAATCAATAAATACAAATAATTGTTTGTTCGAGGTCCAATAAGTAATGAACTTAAAAGTGGCTATATGTAACTTTCAGTTTGTGTTGATTCTAGCGGCCGATTTGGACAAAAAGCGGTAGTGTTTTTACCACACCTGCTGTCGTAAAGATCTTTTCTTATATATTGCCCACTGTCGATTACTGAGTTACAGAAGTCATGTAGTCGCGATGAATATGTTGCCGAGACAGGAAATCATTCATTTACAATAAGAGAATATGTTACAGATGCATCGTTGCATTCAAGTGTTGCATACGGTAACTTAGCCCACTCTGGATGTATCGTGAGCTAAACCGGGTAACAACTTTATCACTTTCACTTTGCCACGAGCCAAAGCATTAAGAGTTTGTTGTAGCAACCAACGTAATAATAACTTAGATTAATATAGCGCATTTCATGAAACCCACAGACACTTAACACAAGTACAGGGGGTAAATAGTAGGCTAACACAAACACAGACTAAAAGAAATAAAAATCAGACGCTAAATGGAATGGGGATGTAATTGAATGTCAGCTACCAGACTGGTCTCATAAAATGGCGAATGTATGACACGCCAATTCGTACGCCATTTTGGCGTGTTATCAAGACGCATAATTGCTCTTTAGCGTGTTTATCAACGCCGTACGGCCGCCATTCATCTACATTACGTGTGAATTTTCATAAATACACACGTAAACATACACACCACGTGGCAACACGGTGTTTACATCCACTGTATAGAGTGTAGACATACACGTGGATAGCTCAATATGTGTACAGATAACACGCCATTTGGCTTTAGGAAAGTGCTGTGAACATGACTTGATGCCATGTTATGGCTACTGACGTACAACCACATCGTGCATTGTAAATTTATTTTATGAATGAAATAGACTTATTACATACCTGAGGGCCAATTCGGGGACGTTTTTGAATCATTTACAATCCCGTAATTGTCTCCATCTGTTGAAAGACCGACCGAAGTTGACTCGCGTTTTCGCCCGTCGTCTTTCACTTTCAGCTTTTAGTTATTCTTCATTTAATGTCCTTTTCTGTGATGGCCCTGCCCCAGTATTAGCCATAGCTACAGCAGATACATTCTATAATAACATTAAAATACAATTAGGCCTAGCCTATAAAGAAATCTCCTGTTACCTTCCTGGCTGGATACCCGTCAGAATGTGTTACTGTAGCGCCGTCTACCTGCAGTAAATCATTTTGTGACTTTGTGGGATAAATCGGACCCGGGCAACAGCACTAATAAAAACTACATAAAAATAGCGTTCTTTTCACGGTTAGTCTTATTTGCTGTTACAGGTCATTTAAGATAATTATATGAAAAATTACAGAGCTTCAGAAACACTAAAAAGTTACATATAGTCACTTTAACGAAAGTGAAAGTGATACTTATTTCCATAACTGACTGGGCAGACGAGTAGGCAGCTGCTTAATGACTTCTGTGCAGCTTCTAAATGCATTAGACAATACTGCAGTTCAACCATTAATAACACAACATCCAATAGATTCATCTAAAAAAAGAACCTAAAATTATATTGAAAAAGAGGACCAGTGTTAGACAAAGGAAACCAAGCTGTGCAATTCTCAGAGTGACTAATGCAGAAGGATTTTGCAGTGAAAGACTGGGAGTTCATCACTGCTGAATAACTGGGAGGAAGCAGCATTCCACACAGACCTGGCATTCCTCTGCCGTGTGCCGTCCTACAGTATAGCGAAATTAAAAAAGGAGGAGGAGAATGCCGGCCTGTGCCCCTGGGTCTGCACTGCCGTGACTCGGACTCTGCTGCCCCATCTCCCCAGCACGAAGCCATTCGTCACTGGTGAGCGCTCAAGCAGTTAGAAGGGTCTGGGTGCCTTTCTGGGCTTTCATGAAGACCTAGGACCATCCATCTTTCTGTCATCACTGCCACGCAACACCTTCACACAAGCCACATGCTCATGCACTGATACACACGCTAACGTTTGAGGTAACATAAACAACAACACACTGAAGCAAATACAGAAACGCACATGCTGAAGTTTCCAAAACAGCCACTGAGGTCAGGGTGAATGAAAGACGGCAGGATGCTGTGGTCTCTAGGCAACACGGCCCGTCCTGCTGTGCTGAATAGGAGAGAGACTTGCTCTTCGCAGCACAAGAGCACCAACCAAACTCAAAACGACAGGCCGACACGTGTACGCAAACACTTAAGCTGTATTACACACAATGTGCAAGATGTGTAAACGCCGGAACAGACAATACATCACATACATCTTAGCAGCAGCTGAGACTCTGTGATACTCGTTAGTGAAGATGTGTGTCAGTGGATAGGTGGGTGAGGGTGTATGACGTTGCAGTTCAGTGCTTGAGGGGCTTTCAGAGCAAAAGTAAAAAGGCCAAGACAAGCAACGCTTCCCATATTTTAAACAAAGCTAGATCTTGGAGCAATGATGCAGATGGAAGAGTCTTTGAAAAGAAGAGCAACTCCTTTCAAAAGAGCAAAATATCTGAACTGCTCCATCAAGCCGGTGTAATCCCAGTTTCCTGCCAAACAACATGTCATACACAGGAATCCTAAAGTTGGTCTAGCACATAAGAAGCCTTATGTTAGTCGGTGTTGAAATTGCAACTATGCAAAAAAAATAAACTCTGACCTAACTCGCTGGCAGTGACAAACAGAAAGTTTTTTTTTTTTTTTTTTTTTTTTAAGAAGACCTGCTACACAGCTCAGCATTTTCTTTAGTAATACTCTGACAAAACGTTTGTGCGACCATATTGCCAAAAAAGGACTAACGTAAGCTCACTGCTAAACACAGAAAGAGGCCATTGACCAAAGGCTGTGGCCGATGTTTGTGTGTTCTTTTTGCGGTCGGACTCAGACGACGGTCAGCTAGCATATGCTGCTACTGTTGATTTGGAGAAGAAGCCACTGACTGAACACAACACTGGCATGACGTAAGATTGCCATGCACATGTGTGGTTTATTTACATTACACGGATTAATTTACTGACAGAGTAAATCACATTAAATGACGAGCCATTTCGAAGCCTATACATACAGCCCAGTCGTCGTCGGTCTCCCCCAAATCTACAATGTCGTGGCCACACACATTCATGAGCTACTGGCTTGTGTGAGTATGCTTAGCATCACGGTATAGTAGATTTTAACTTGATAAAAGCAGTGTTGAAAAATGTTTTTGAAAATGACTTAAAAAGTTCAGTTATTTTTTATAATGAAGATGTATTTGTTTCCCTGTCACAAAAAGGGCAAACAACAACAACAACAAAACATCGGAATTGGCTATCGACCAAATTGTTATTTTAAACATTGTATCAGCCCAGAATTTCCCCAATCGGTGCATCCCTACTAAAAAGAGCAGGGTTAGGGACTATTGATCCGGAAAAAACAATCCATAAAGACATCGTCACTTGGGGCTGTGGGAAACTGGGATGAACACATTTTCACAGTTTTCTGACATCTTATAAACAAAAACAATTAATTGAGAAAATAAATCAGGTGATTAATTTATAATAAAAATAATTGTTAGCATTGGCCCTACCATATTTCTTTTCAGTCCATCTACTACCATTGTACAGTATCTTCATCACTGAATGTGAGCAAAATGAAGACGAGACAGTGACAGGCTGAGACTGCTACAGGCTGACACAGTCTGCTGATGCTGGCGCTGACCGACAGACAAATGGCAATGAATGGACTCAAAAAGGACACTATACTGAAAATAGATGAGCTGAGACACGACTACAGAGAAAGGCCATTGAGAGTGTAAGGCTTAAATTTCGTGTTTGGACATTTTCAGGTTTAAAAGGATAAACAAAGAATCACTCTGTCAGCTGATGTTTTAGATTACCACTTTGAAGCACAGAAAGTAAAGTGAGCTTCTGTAGTGTTTGGATGGCAGGGAAACCTCCAAACACTGACCATGTTTACTAACTAATAATTGTTTTCATTATTGATTAATCTGCTGTATATGTTTTCAAATTAATCAAATATTAATCATGTTAAGCAATTGTGAGAAAATGCTAATCACAACTTTGAAGAACCCAAGGTGACATCTTCAAATATCTTGTTTTGTCTGGACCAATACACAAACATGCTTTTTAGGCCTGTGCACATTTTGATTATATTGTTTGAGAAAGTTGTGTTGTTACAATTTTATATAAAACAGTAAGGAAACAGTACTGACATACGGCTAATAGCTGATATGTCAGTACCAAATATATTGATTCTGTGCAACTCTTCAATCTCCAACTCCTAACTTCTGCAGGGAAACAATAACAACACTGATGCCATCCTGGCTTAATGTGTCCCACTAACCAAACTATGAGACAATCTTACTGAATTTCCCTCTCTGGCAGCATAGCTGAGATTCCTCAGCAGCAACCTCATACATACTTCAAAAGCTTTGTTCTGTGCGATGACACCTAATGATCAACACATACTACAGTGTGCATGAGGTGCGTCAGTGAGAAATACAACAGGTCTGGCTAAGGTGACTTGCACTTCACGTTTTTCAAGTCTTGGGTGGGCTCCAAATCACTGGCTCCATCAAACAGAGTGGGGCAGGGAGTGTCATAAAAACAACTGGGTTACCAATGATTGCTATCATCGCATCCAGGTACGAAACTAAAACAGTGGACATGCCTCTACCAGACTTGGTATGACAAAAACTCAATGAATTGTATCTCCATATCCCATACATGACATTATCAGGGATGAATAGTACATTGATATTTATGTTTATAATCTTTTGTTTGTCTTGTGTCCAAAAATCTTTCCCCTTCGAAAAGTGTTTCCCACAGCGGCACTCTCCTTAGCTTGGGTTAGGGCATAATTTAAGTTAACGTTAGGTGCCACAGAGATGATCGGTTAAGGCTAGAGCTGAAACAATTAATCAATGAATCGATTAGTCAATCGACTTGAAATTAATAAGCAGCAAATGTGATGTTTATTTAAAAATGCTGAATATTTAAAAACTATCAATCATTAAAGTTTTTAAATAAAGCAAAAAATGTCAAATATTTTCTAATTTCAGCTTCTTAAATGTTATGATTTGCAATTCTCTATTTCATATCATTGTAAATTAAACATATTTGGGTTTTGGACAGTTGGTCAGACAACTATTACTATTTCAGACTACTATTTCATGACAAACAAGGCTTTCAAAACTTGTGGTGGGCATTTTCCCTGTTTATTTGACATTAATAGACTAGGCAATTTATTTATAACCAAAATAATAATTAACAGATGGTTTGATGATGAAAATAATCATTCATGTTAGTTGCAGCCCTAGTTAAGGTTCAGGTTCGATTAAGGTAAGATAGATGGTGAAACAGACAATTTGTGTTGTGAGATTGTAAAAGATGTTGTATTATAAAAACTACATCAGTATTACTGAAACACCTTAGAACCATCTGAAATTAACAGTTCAGCTTGACCTCACATTGCCAAGCCGTCTAACATGATGAACATCAACAACAAAACCTAATTTGGTTTTCCATTACTCGACAGTTATCATGATGGTATCGATGTATCATATCAATAAAGACTTTGATGATTTCCTGTTGTCATATTGCCAATCCCTGAAGTACATCACGTCCATCTTATTAACTTGCCAAAACTGCCAATAAGAAATGAATGTTGGCCAGTGTATAACAACATGCCAGGCTAGTTATAAACCTTATTAGCGGACAGACTAGCTAGCTCCCAAGCTTTCAAACTGTGTCAGATTTAAGATATTAGCACAATCAACAACTCATTTTGACTGAATTTAAACCAATGACTTTACACTGACAACGCGTCTGGCTCTAGCTATGGTCTGGACAGTTTCACCTGCCTGTTTGCCTTGTCAAGTTTACCTAACGTCAAACCTGGTATTTACCCAACATTAGCAAGCCGTTAGCCGGGTTAGCTAATGTTAGCCAACTGGTTAGCCACCTTTCCAAGTCTGAAACTGCTTTTAGCTAGTTGAATTACTAACCAGATCGATGACATGCTAGGAGAAGCAGTGATTTCTTACCCTTTATAATACGCTTTCACCCGGACTTGGTGGGAATTCTCGCCGGGGTGGGACATGGTGCTGTCCCGCAACGTCGGCATCATAAGCTCAGCCAGTCCCAGTCTCCGATGCCTTCCTTCCTTCTTTCGCTCTCTAGTTGTGTACCACGCCCAAAACACTTTGCTTTTAAAGTCCGTCGACACACCGAGTGAACAACGAGACAAGTGTTGATAAAAATGAACAATGTAGGCTTCTTTAGAGACACAACAATAACATGAAAAGTAAAGAAAAACTTGCGGGGTCCGCCAAACAACTCCCTACTGCAAAGGCCTTACGACGGACGAGTCCATTGTCGGAATGCGTTGGGTGGCGCATACAGACACACAAATATGTATACTGACGTTAAACAAATATTACGTTGAATATTTTAAATTCACAGTTTTACACAGATTTTAAGTTCACAAAGTATAGCAAACCAGTTTAATATGGTTAAAATCTACGAAAAGTTAAACATATCCTTTGCCAGCATTCCGACTGTACCAACTGAAGCATTATATGTTTTAAGTGCTGCTTTCGCGTTCAAACATCTGAGCTCGGACATCGTAGAAGCCTCAAGACATGTCGCCCATTCAAGTGCTTTGGTTCGGAAATAACAAAAAAATTGACCTGTAACAAAAGCAAAAGCATGTGCGTTTCCATTTTTTTGAATTAGTTAACTACTTTGTGCTACTGTGCTAGAATGAATACAAAAACATGTGAAACATACGTGATTAAATGATGATTGATTGATGAAGGGAAAAAAAGAAGGAAAAAATATGAATACGTAACGTTGCACACCACAATAGGCTTATTGTTTACATAGACTAGAAAAATACATTTAACAATGACTCTAAATACTAGCATTACTTTAATTAATTAAATGTAGCTTATTTATTTCATGCAATGCAACATTAGGCCTATGTTAACAACAGCAACATAAAATATAACAATTCAATCTTTCTCTTTTGCTGTCAGTTATTGCTACGGCTCCATTAGCCACTAAACATGAATTTATGTTCAAGCCATAGATTAGCCGGGTACATATGGTTCAAACATTTTGCTGGGTGATTCACGCAGGTATATGTCTTACTATTTCCGACAGAACTTGAATACCACGTGAAAAGAGCATCCTTCTTCGCATCCATGCTGTCTATGTTCGCAACCGAGTACGAGCTGCTCTTCCTCATCCTGAGTGAAACTCCTGACAGGTCGTGCAGCCCCGGGGAAACTTGTCACAGAAATAGCACGTGTGTTTGCTGCAGAATGTAGGCTATGGATTATATTTTTTATTTCTCTCTCTCTCTATTTTGCCTCATAAAGACAGAGAGACAGAGGCAGAAAGAGAATGTGAAGCATGACCAATTCTCTTTCTTTCTCCACAATAGCCCATTTCACTGAGCATATAAGCATCATTATGTTGCACTAATATGCATCAGTTTTTATAAACATATTCTAAAAATCCACCCGGATTAATTAGTTTGACATTGATGCTTTTACTTCCCAATCACAGTCCAATCTTCCATGATATATTTCAACATAAGTAACATTTCCAAACTGATTACTAGAGTAAGTCATCTGTATTCTACATATGACTATGTCTATGCAGATGCTCCAACTTTCCCTTTGTGTGTTGTATAGCCTAGGCTACTTAATTTTTGTATGGTGCATATAATAATGTAGGCCTATCTCTGCAGAGCAAGAACTTGGTGAGCCTTTTTAACAGGCAATGCCTACTCTTGAAATGGGGTTTCTTTTTGTAGATAGGCCTAGTGAACTAACTGTAAGGTGTCCTCTGAGAAAACAAACTCATAGGGAAGGAGTATTGTATTGTATGTCTGTGATATCAGCCCATCAGCGGTTTGTGAAATATTCTTCAAGTTTTGACGCATCTTTGTGTGCAGTCTCGGGAAATTCCCCCAACAAAGAGTTCGAATCCATCAAACCGATCTTTTTTTCTTTTTGTTTTGGAGCGAATATCTAAAGCCATTCATCAGACATAAATAAAAGGCATTCAAAACGGACAAAAACACATCGTTAAGCCGTCAAATATCTCCGGACTGTCCACGCAGTGAGCGCAGCTGCATGACTCCCCGGCTGTGGAAGGTCCTCCCGCACTGCGAGCGGTGCTGTATCAAGTCTTTTTTTATTGCCTGCTGTGTACCGTCTGTTTTTTTTGTTTTTTTTTTCATCTCCATTTTAGACAGTACTGACGCATCAGTAGGCTTCTTGATTGGGACAATGTGCCGGACCGGGTCTGGTCCGTTCTTAATGGCCTGATGGTCTATCAATACCAGGCAGGTAACGCCGACAAGAGGTGAATGATTGTGCATGCATACAGCGCCGTCTGAGCGATGAGAAGAAGACCGACAGACAGGGAATAATGACATCCTGATTTGTTAAAGGTATTATCTGAAGGTTCCTAAATTATGGACAGTGCATTTAAGATTATTTAGGGTTTATCGAGAATATACTGTCGGCGTGTAATTGGACAGAACCGGCTCTGCAGCAAAAAGCAATCAATATTGAAGCTGCCATACCATCAGTCTTTAGCCTTATAAAATATGGCATATCTTTATTTTTTTTTATTTTTTTTACCATTTTAAGGCTTGCTCTTTGAGATTATTAGTAGGCTATTCAAATATTGTACTCATATCAGCATGGTTTTGTCAGCAATTAAAAGAAGAAGTAAAAACTCCAGCATTGTAGCACCTTTGTCTCTTTACAGATGTGGAAGTGGCACAAAATAACCTTTACACTCATTTTGAAAACAAATCAATAATGTGAACGATTTACCTTTTTAATATATACTTATTACCTATTCATAACAATGTTTTCCCAGGATACCTGCGATAAACCCATCTCTGTTTTTCTATGATGTTATCGTTTGTTTCTAAATTGTGTATAGAGCTAATGTAATGATTCAGTTGTGCTTTCTATATTGGAATGATCAAAGTAAAACACATATTTAAGATGCTCTGAAAACCACAGTGTAGTTTTTTTAGTTACAGTTAGTTTATGTTTTTGTTTTGGATGTTTTATAGCCTACACGCTAAAAATTCTACAAAATAATAAGATTGGGTAACTTATATAATACAGGCCTAATGGACACATATATTCGTATATATTATTCAAATGACAGATTCTTATGAGCCAGTTTTTGTTGTTATTTCTGTGCTGCAATGGATGGATTATCTTTTGAGTTTATTATCTATGTGACTTTATATTCATTTAATTTCTATGCTTTTTGGGTGAATTTCCATAATGGTAAAGCAAGTTAAAACCCAACTGAAATACCCAAAAATGTATGCCTATTGCCTATTTTCCCTCCATATTAATAAGTTATCCTATTTCAATAGACAAAATGTTTTTACTGTATCTTTGTTATAACACAAGTAAGTAGGCCAATAGGCCTAGTCTGATTTAGTAGGCTAGTATTTAGACTGAAGATTGATTTGTGAAAGGCATTTGGCTTTATAAATAAAATGGGTTGTCTTTAAACCAATCACAATCATCTTGGACAGCCTCCGGACTCGGGAAGGAACTGGTTTTGGTGGAACATTTGCACCCTACAAAAGTAAAATGCCACATAAAATAATAAATTAAGTTAAATGTTCACACAATACAATTACGTGAGCTATATAAAGTAGCTGGATACATGGATAAACGTCATTTGTTCGCAGTGTGTCGCTGTTTGTTGGGCTACTTTGCCCATAGCAATTATTGCCAAAAGTGCCAATCGGTCCCTATTGGTCCCAAAGTGTCCCAGTTAGATAGAAAATGCCTTAAACATATTCTTTGTAAATCTTTACAATCATTCCTCAAAAGAACCACTCAGGCCTGCCTGGTTGCACAATTCACATTTTCTTCAAAACTTGCCATTTTCAGTGTGTAGCTCAGACTTTGTTGTGGTTTCCCGTAGCGAAGGGATTTTTACAACGGTAACACACAGAGAGCCTGACATCCGGCGCTTCAGGCTTTATCCTGGAAATGTACTTCCGTTGATCCAAACTAAGGTTACTCGAACAAAGTGATGGAGTAGGCTATATTTTGTTTATGCAGATGTATGTAGATAATCTGGAAATAAAAAACACCAGCTCGATCCTGTATTAAAGTAACATAGTTTAACCTTTTGTGGCATGAAGAAATTTTTTTATATTAGACAAACAACTCTTCAGTATTTAAAGCACCAACTGGTATTTTCTAGACTTAGTTATCTAAAACCTGTTGCTGAAGTTCATGTCCATCACTGATTCAACTAAAGTTGTGCCTGTTTTACTTAACTTCCTGCTGTTAATTAATGTCTCTTTTACCTCCACAGTTTTCCCATTACTGAATCTGTGTGTGACCTGGGAGATGGAGAGACAGGGCCCAGGAGAAAAGCAGGCAGACACTAATAGGACTGTAGCCACCACCACCCCCATCACATCAGCTGCCGTCACCATGGCAACAGTCAACTCCGGCAGCACCACGTGCACCCAGGCACCCTCTACTTCCCTCAGCATCATCTCACCCGACAGACAGGCAGTCCAGGTAATAGACAGTACCTGGGACCTCTGCAAGCATTGTTTGACTTGATAGGCAGGCAGCTGATAGATGACCCTGTGTAACTCTTAGAGCCAATACAAAATACTGACATTTTGTAAACTGAAAGATAGGCAGTAGCCTGTGGAAATATGTTATCTTAAAAAAGAGACTTCCATATAAAATAGCTCACAGCACTAGTGAAATCAAATTACTGAAGTTAAATACTCAAATCATTGGCCATCATTATTCTAGGAATTTTCCTAGAATCAGATAATTGAATTTTTTTGAAACTAAATGTTCTGAATGCTTCAAAGTTTCCATTTATCGGTGCAACAAGAGCAAATGGAATGAAATTCAAAAGACTAACTGAAATGAATTTGTAAAATGCTTGATGTGTCCATCATGTGATCCAACAGGTGATCCAGCACGCCATCCACAGACCTCAGAGCATGGCGGCCCAGTACCTGCACCAGATGTACGCCGCCCAGCAGCAGCACCAGCTCATGCTGCAGACAGCCGCCCTGCAGCAGCACCAGCACAACCCTCATCTGCAGAGTCTGGCCACCATACATAAGGTCAGATGATGTCTGTTATGTGTCAGTGCAAGCATGACAAGTCATTTTAACATGAGCTATAGGGTGATGGATGTCTTTCCAATGTCTTTCAGGCTTCAGTCTGTCAGCGGCAGTCACCTTCGTCATCCAGTGGCAGTTTGGTTCATCAGCCTGCTGGTGTTTCCCAAAACTCAGTAAGTATCTGTGTTACCAATCCAATCATTCTGACCTGCTCTGAGCACAGATTTTAACCTCAGCATCTTTCTTTTATCCAGATTACTTTGCCAGCATCTCCAGTGACAGCTCACCTGATTGGCCGAACCCAAACATCCACTGGTGCTGCAACTACTATATCCCAGCAGGCCATGCTCCTGGGAAACAGACCGGCCAACTGTAACCAAGCTCAGATGTACCTTCGCACTCAGATGGTACAAATCTTTTCACATATCTCACACTGTTGGTCATTCTTACAATATGCACTGCTACTTTACAACGGCATGACTCGTTTTCCCTATTTCTATTTTTACTGAATGTGTTTTCTTATGTTTTCTCACAACATTTGTTTATTTCTAACCACCTAGCCACCTGTCTCTCCCTGCTTTTTGCTTTTCTTCTGTTAGCTTATTCTAACCCCTGCAGCCACGGTGGCTGCAGTTCAATCAGAGCTCCCTGCGGTCACCTCCTGCTCCTCTTTACCTACCTCCTCTCAGGTACAAACTTTGCCAGGCACTAAATTAGAATAACCCATGCACGCCACAAGACCAGTGTCATTTTGCCTACTTCAGGCTGTTACATATCCTGAGCATGAGTCACAAAATTTAAAAGTTATGTGGTACATACAGTTTGGGATTTTGATAATTGTCAGAGGAATCGTTAATAAAGTTGAGCTGTCAACCCCACCACCCGTGGCTTCTATGAACAGTGTAAAAGTGACTTTCTTTCTGTGTATATTCAGGTGCAGAATCTCGCTCTACGTGCCCGCTTGCCTGGATCTTTGGCCACAGCCCACAGTGTGATTTTAAAGCCATCTGCCCAGCCGCAAGCCGTTACTCCGGCCACCTCTTTATCCAAGACATCAATCTGCGGGCTGAAAACCAGCCAGCTGACTGACACCTCAACAGAAACAGGACCGGCGGATGTCACCCGGCTGGCCTCGGGCCCCCAGATTATAACCCCAGGTGAGATAACTCGTTCAAATACAGAGGTTTAAAGGAAAGATTACTAGAAAGTGTGTTCCAGGCTTAAGTGATGAGTCACTGTAATGAAAATGAACTCCCACACCGTGACAGGTGCCATAACTTTAAGGTCAACCTTGAAAAAGAGATACTTGTTTTATGTATTTGTTTGGTTTTGATCTCCATGTCTGTCTATGCATCACTCTCCTGGCAGCCTACTCTCCGGTGCAGACCCACACTCTGGTCAAGCAGCAGCTGTCCTGTCTGCCAGGCCAGCGGGTGGCACACCACCAGCTCATCCTCCAGCAGGCTACAGGAGGAGCTCCAAACCACAGACAGCTCCAGCCCATCGCTCTCAGAGTAGCACCTCAAGAAACCAACTCCAGCCCTCTTTCTCTTTCAGTTAAAAGACTGACCACCCCCAGCACCCAATCACACACCAACAACAACCCCCAAGGCCCTTCTTCTTCTTCTTCTTCTACGTCTGTCCCCAGCGTGTTTGCATCCTCAGCTCAGACCTCAATCCCAGCTGCCACCGTTCAACCTCAGCCTCCTCCTCTGGTGGCCGCTCCGCAGCGCCGGACCTCATTCCCACAAGTGCAGAACCAGCCTCCACCACCTCCTCCGCCTCTGGTTCTCCCCAGGCTGCCCCAGAACCCCCCAGCTTCCCTCCAGAGGCTGTCCCTGCACTCGGTCCAGGCTTTGGCCGTCCATTCGGGACATATGTTGCTGACAGAGCAGGAGCTGCCTGTAGCGGAGGCCCTGGTCCAGGTGCCCTACCAGAACCTCCCACCTCCTCAGACGGTGGCTGTTAATCTTAAAGTGCATCGAGTCAGAGACAATGAAACTCCATCCGTGAGTCACCGTGTGCTGTTGTTAATATGTAGGCGTTGCCTGTTCACAGTATGTGTTATTTTGATCAAGGGTTTGTTGTGGTTTGAATTTCAGTTGGGACAAACGTGCAAAGTGAATGGATTGAGCTCAGAGGAGAGGAAAGATGAATGTTCTCCCAGTCCACAGCAGGACAGGACCCTGACACCTCTCATTGGGCCTCCTAAGCAGAATGGTGCAGGTAAAGTATGATTAAGAATACAATACAATAAAACGCTTTCTAACCCTTCAAACTCTCCTCATTAGCCAGAGGGATGTTTCATAACGGTGGTTTAGAAAAGCAGATCCTGTCTTGAATAAACCTAAAAATCTGAATCTGCTAATTAAGCTAAAATTTGTGCTGAAAATTAATATGTAGATGTAAAAATGCAACATATCATTAAACAACTTTGAGGTATGAAACCCACAATTTTACCCCAAAATGTTACAGCAAGACAATAAGATAATTTGAACTCATTAGAAGCTTTTGTTTTTATTATTAAATGTATTGGATTATGTTACTTGTTTTGTACAAGTGACATAGCAGTCTCTATATGGTTCAAATACTGTTACAATGTTTTCAATTTGGCTGTCTGCCACAAACTAACCTGACTGAGACCAGGCGTTAGTCTGGAGGAATATGTTTCCATGGTAACTTAGGTCAGACTTCCTTAAACCTCCTTTACGAAAATTTCCTAAGAAAATAAACTGTAATTATCGGAATAAGCATGGTTCAACTGGTTATTTTGCTTGCATGAAACAGCTCTCAGTTGTGTTATCTTTAACACCTCTTGTTCCTCAGTGATGGGTTCATCCTCCATCATATCCAGTCGCCCAGTGATCAGGTCACCAGTGGTGGAAGAACCCTCCCAGCTCACCACCACCAGCAGCAACCCTCCTCCTCTACCTCCTCCCGTCCTGCCAGCAGCAGTGAGAGGCCCCACCCAGCCCCCCTACTCCCCAACAAGCGTCCCAGAGAGCCCTGAAAGGATACTCACAACCCACGTCCTTACACACCTTATAGAGGGCTTCGTCATCCGAGAGGGCCTGGAGCCATTCCCGGTATGAACACTGGAGTTGCAATATCACTAGTGAATGTCTGTCTGAGTTGGATGTTTTAGCTAATGGGAAATTTCCTCCTGAAACTCTTTAAATGGACATATAGTTCTTATGATTCGTGGCTAGTTAACATTCAGTAATTTCCAGTGCCAGTAAGAGCTTCTCAGATATTGTACCAGATATTGTGCTTCCGACAGCAGCCTTATAATAGCATAATGCAATGCAGCCACAAACATCTTGTGCAATGGCAATTTTTCTTAGTTCAAGTTTACAGTTCATATCATAAAACTTTCATTTTAGTCAAACGTAGACATGTAAAAACTGTTTTTATACACAGGAATGTCTTTCCATGTCAGTATGGGAGATTTTACTTTTCTTAATGCACCTCTTAATACAGGTGGTCTCCTCTTCGCTGTTAGCAGACCAGCAGGCTTCACTGCCTGAATCCCAGGAGATACAAACCAACGGGGATTCAGCAGCAGAGGACAGTCCGCTGGATGCTGACCAGATGGATTCAACAGATTCAGAGATGGAAGACGATGGCCCTGCAGCAGACGGTGAAGGTGTGTGTGTGTGTGTGTGTGTGTGTGTGTGTGTGTGTGTGTGTGTGAGAGAGAGAGACTAACAGCTGGTCCTGTGAAGTTGCAGAGCTGGGCGAGAGTGCGGCAGGTGTGCTGCAGTGTGAGTTCTGTGGGAGCCAAGGTTACGCTCACACGTTCCTGCGCTCCAAACGCTTCTGCTCCATGACATGTGTCAGAAGGTAAAATAAATCACTCACGCATTAAGATGAACCAACAACACTTCCGTTAATAAGCACAGGTAACATCAGGCATCAGCCTGGTTCTCAGAAGTAATGCCAATCCAGTACTGAAAATGTACAACTGCATTAAAGATACAGTAATGACATTCACAGTAATGCTATTCAAATGGATGGTAAGTCGATGTTAAGTTATTCAAGCTTTTCTTTCCTTTTTTTGAGCTGATTAAAACCTGCATTCTCAATGTCTCAGAATCGAAGGGAAACACCTAGGAAAGTTCAATCAATATCTGTGAACATGAGCTACTCTCTCTCAAAGCCAGAAACCAGAGAAGTAATGAAATTTAAACGCAGCCTTAAGTCTCAAACTTGTCATGTCATCAAGTATAAAGACTGGAGCTGCTCCATAGACACTGGATGGAAGATTTGTTTTCTTTTTTATACCCAAATGAGCTGTATTCTGTTGTAGTGTTCTTGGTCCTGAGACAGAAAATGTACCCATATTCTCAGAACATTCCCCTCTCAGTGTCATCTATAACATCTTTCTCAATTCATTGGAGCAGTTCCAACCTTTATACTTGATGACATCACAAATTTGAGTTTTTGCACTCTCCGAGTGCAAAAAAAAGTCCAAATATTTTTGGACTGTCTTAGACCATAGGCATAACATGTATAAATTTTGAAAATGGGCGTAGTTCCCCTTTAAAGGAGCAAAGATTGACAAATTATTCTACTGGCAGGTAACCGTCCTGCTGCAATGTAGTTTAAGTGTAGCCTGGCTCCGTCCTCCTACATACTTCTGCTCAATTTTCATTTCCCTTCAGTACTCCGTCTGGGTTTGCAGTATATTCTTGGGTTTTCTCCGGCTAAATATTTGGCGGACCAATCAGCGAACAGAGGGAGTGGCTGAGAACGTTGACGTTGAGGTCATGCGCTAGAAAGATGCGAGCGAAGCCATTCGGTCCGTTGTGGCAACGCTGCCGAATATCCAGAAGTTAAAGCCCGAGCAAGAACAATATTTGCTGAGTTTAGTTGGTGGCCATGAGGTTGTGGCCCTCCTCCCCACGGGGTTTGGGAAAAATTTGATTTTCCAGATCGCTACGTTAGTGGTGAAGGAGTTGGCTAAGGCTAACGCTAGCAACGCTAATGCTAAATATAAGCCAATATAATAACACCACCAGCCAGAATAACACCACCCTTACCATTTAAAACAATGACTTTTGGTTAGAATAAAATGAATGAAAAAGCAGAGTTTTGCAGCAAAAGAGGATCTTTCCATGTATAAATAAATATTTTAAAAAAAGGCAGCCTCTACATCACAAGACTAGTAAACTGAAAATGTTGTCTGTCTCAGTGGTGGTGAGACATGTCATCTGACATCTGGAACCCATTGAGTTACATTTGGGTTATAAGAAATAGTCACAAGTGTATAATCACTCACAGGTTTCCTTTTGAGTCTCCATCCAGGCATCAAAGAGTCCAGATGCAGACTATTAGCTTAGTGCACAATAGCAAAAGCCTGTCTAACTGCACTGAGTACACAGGGAAAAAAAATCTCAAAGGGCTTTTGGGCTTCAAGAATGATATCATGACTGCAGTGCCATCTCTATTCAAATGCAATCATCTGCAGTGAACTGTATGAATCTAATTTAATATTTTGATTCTCTGTGTTCAGGTTTAGTGTGAGCCGCACCAAGCGTGTCACTGTGCTGAGAGCAGGCCGCTGGGGTCACAGGCCCATGGGCAGGAGAGGACGACCCCCCAGCAGGAGAGTCAATGGAGCCTATAGAGAACATTTTCTGAGACAGGTCAGTTAATATCACTGACCTGGCACATGTAGCAAAATGCAGGGGGTGCTGTAGGGATCACTGGTCCTATGAGACAAGCTACTCTCTGGGGAACTGCTGCATCTGACAGGAGCAGATCGAGACTCCTGGTCTGTGAACACATTTTCAAAATAGGACGTATAACAACATACTTTTGTCTATGGACAATTGTTAATGTCTATACCTGGAGTTCTCAGCGCAGGCCTGAGGAGATTAAAATAAATATCCAAAGGAAACAAAAACAAAGAAGAAAGAAAAGTCTGACAAAATAAACATGACCTAGTGTGGCACACTGCTTTTCCTGTTAATTAGATGTATCTTTCAACCACTGGTCTGTAAGACAACTTAATAACAACAATGACTGTTGATCACAGTAATTCAAGTCAAATAGTGCCCCAGAACCCAGAACGATAAAAGTGAGTTGTTAAAAGTTATTTGAAAAATGTTAGTTGTATAATAATTTCATCCAGAAGACCCAAATAGGAATCTGTTAAATACATAAATTCAATCAAATAATAATGACGTTTTAATAATAATTGCTAATAAGTGGAACATGTTTATGCCTTAAAGCTGGCACTAGACTGTGCAAAAAATCTCTGGCTCAAGAATGGTATAGATGGTGCCATGATGAGGTGCTTCTGTCTCTGGCCAACACACTAGAGCAGGGTAGATGCAAGAAAAGGCCCACCGGCACCTTCATCCAAGAGTAACTAGGCCGTTCTCTACCGAAAGACCAAAGCCCAATCTGCTGCAAGATGCCAGGTCCTGAAAGATGAGGGGTGACATGGGAAGGAAGCTGCAGTTCCCAGAGGTGGTTCATACAACGCTACGTTCGGACACTGTACTGTGGTCAACTGAAGACTGAAAAAATCATTCCGATTGAGCTGACGTGAGAGAGGCCTTACAGTACCAGTCCTTAGTTCTGGACTGTAAGGACAAGGGATGGCCGGCAGGGATGTTTCCCGTAGAGATCGGCTGCAGAGGTTTTCCAGCCAGATCAGTATGGCGGTTGTTATCAGCTCTGGGCCTGGATGAAAGGAGCAAGAAACAAGCAGCTCGCAGGATGGGGGAGGAGGCAGGGCGAGCCTCTCGCTGGCTACTAAATAGGCGAGAGGAGGGAAGCTGGAAGCCAGGAGCGGATGACTTGGCCATTACTGCCGGCCCACCAACTGTGTTAAGTGTTGAAACACTCAGTGAAGGTTGGGTACCATCTGATGACATCTGCTGCCGGCCAAAAGGCTACGGTTACCTCATGAGGTAAACGAAGAAAGCAACCCAGAAGTGTATGTCACAAGCAAAATAAGTATATCGATATTTTAGGGTGGAAAAGCCTCTAAAGCAGCATTTAGACCATAGTTTAATGCATAAACTCTTTCCTAAAATCCAGATTAATGAAATTATTGTAGGGTTAGAGGCCCATCATGTAACATTAGAAAAATTCCTGTAATGCATTCACTCTTTATTCTGTTGTAGGCCTAGTGTTCTCAGTCCTGAGACAGAATTAAACTTTTATTTTAATTGCATTATATATTTTTTAAAAACTGCAGCTTTCACACGTAGGAACCATAATCTTATCTGAGATGACTAAGGCTAATACCTGGTTGAGCTTTTCTGTAAGTAGTCCACACAAAAACACAGTAGATATTTGTCCAAATTTGTCTTTGTGCTCCACAGGCACGTGGGTCGTTTGGCTCAGAAGAGAGCCGGCAAAGCTCACTGATAGAGGAGGAAGAGCAGGAGGAAGAAGAGGAGGACGAGCCTCCCATTCCCATGACAACCAGGCTCCGTAAACAGGCCGAGAGAGCGCGAGAGAGGGAGAGAGAGCAGGAGCAGAGGATGACAGAAACAATCAGTGTTTCTGACGGAGAAGACGACGTCGGCTGTCCGTCTCAGTGGAACGTAGAGCAAGTGTTTTCTTATATCAACTCCCTACCAGGTACTGCTACGAATTTCCTGGAGCTCATAAACAGCCGAACAAACAAAACATGTTTTTCCCGAACCTTAGTATGCTCCGTTTTTCTGCCTTTGACTTCTTGCAGCTTAGCATGAACAAAAATAAACAACAAAAGCATATAAATGTATGAAGGTAGTTAACCCACTTTTCTTCCTTCGTCTTACTGTTGACTCACTGTTAAAGCAAAATAAGCAGCTTTTACTTCATGTATATTGCAAACACTCCACTGTTGCATTCAAGGACATAAAGTGAATCACCTCCTGTGCATCAAATGAATGCTGCCAGATGTTCAAAGCAGCAAAGACAGTTTAGAATAAATTGCCCCATTAAAGCTGGAACAGGCCCCTTGTTTCAAAGGTCCCATGGCATGATTGAGTTTTATGAGGTTTTTTTAACATTAATATGAGTTCCCCCAGCCTGCCTATGGTCCCCCAGTCGCTGGAAATGGCAATAGATGTAAACCGAGCCCTGGGTATCCTGCTCTGCCTTTGAGAAAATGAAAGCTCAGATGGGCCGATCTGGAATGTTGCTCCTTATGAGGTCATAAGGAGCAAGATTACCTCCCTAAGTGGCAGTTGGTCAAGGCCACACCCAAACCCTCCACCTTACCTTACGTTCTGCAAATAGATCAGCTAACAAAATGCATCAAAATCAACAAGAGACACACACTCTATTTAGTCTCTGTCTTCTCTTTTCTCCAGGTGGTCAGGATGTAGCCGAGGAGTTTCGCTCCCAGGAAATAGATGGACAGGCTCTGCTGCTTCTAACTGAGGAGCACATGGTCAGCACCATGAACCTTAAACTGGGGCCTGCACTGAAACTGTGTGCCCACATTAATTCTCTGAAAGATGCATAAACACATTAACATTCCTACTCTCCAAGAATAGATGTGTGTTGATCTGGACCAGGGTGAAGAAAAACAGGATGGCGTTCTTTTTAACAAGGAACAAGGAAGCACTACGCATTTTTAACTTTTCCTAAGTTCGGACTTATACAAAGACAGTTAAACCGTTTCCTGAGACCACTGCCAAGGATTTCCTTCCTGAGTGAAGTCCACACACTGTTACAGCTGATTTGAACATAAAGATGAGCAGTTCTTTCTATCTCTTCTCGTCATCCAATTGTAGTGATTGTAGCAGTTTGGCTCCAGTTATCCATTTGTTTCAAAATGGTAAATCGAAAGTGCTTTGTATTATTTGTAAACAAAGAAAACAACTTTACCTTATTACACATAAAGTTAAAGGATGCTGCACAATCTCAAAGTTTACAAAACAGATGTAATTTGATAAATTTATCATCAGCGAATTAATGACCTATGGAACCAAACTGATGAAAAGGTTGTTATCTATTATTTATTTATTATTGTCATAATTAATATCCAAATAAAATCATGAAAGTATTGTGCACTGTTTTGTAGTTTTGTGATATGTTTTACAAAAGGTGCCAACACTCAGGAAATTATTTTTTTCTATTGGACAACAATAAATATAACGTTGTCATATATAAAACATGGAAAAGAAAATTGTAATAATGAGTTTCCTACTGGTTTTGCTATTGGACTTATGACTGATTTAGTAAGCACAGCTTTATCAGACATGTTTTGCAAGGTAGTATAATACTGTACATGGGGTCTGCTGGACAAAGCATAGAAATGAGTCAAGTAACTGCAGCAGATAAACGTACATTTTGAAATATAATTCAAAACCATCCTCTAAAAGGTGCTCATATTATGCTCATTTTCAGGTTCCTAATTGTATTTAGAGGTTGTATCAGAAGGTTTACTTTTCAGAAAACACCATACATTTGTTGTACTGCACATTGCTGCGGCTCCTCTTTTCACCCTGTGTGTTGAGCTCTCTGTTTTAGCTACAGAGTGAGGCATCTCACTTCTGTTCCGTCTTTGTTGGGAGTCACACATGCACAGTAAGTACTGCTAGCTTGTCAGTTGCAGAGTATGAGGGCGTGTCATGCTAGCAGCTAGGCGAGCATTATAACGTGTGTTACAAAGTGACGCACGTTTGTCACGGAAGTAAAGGCTGGACTACAATAGAGCTGTTTGGAGCAGTTTGTGAACAGGGTTTTCTCTGGAAGATGGTAAGTCCCTTTGGGGTGGACTTTGGGCTTTTTCACTTTGTAAACCTATAACATGCACAAAAGAAAGATATATAACACAATAAAGGAAAGGGAAAAAGCCAAAAAGCATAATATGAGCACTTTAAAACTCTCAGACTGGCCTCCATCTCTGCCTCTCACTGACTTCCATACACAGACAGACATGATACATCATTCATTAAAATTACAGAATCGATCTTAATAGCTTTATTATTTTATACTATTTACTCTTTTTAAATTATGTATTAAATAAAATTACCATGCGATCACTGAAAAAGAAACCTTTGATTGTATGTGAATTTGCTTACAGGTGAGGGGTCAATAGGGGCCCCAACAACTATTCTTTTTGCCCTGGGGCCGCCTTACTGTATATGGTTATCTGTCCATGCATACAGATTATTGCCCTCTGCTTTGATCCCCAACCATCTCCAGCGCCTTGTTCAAATTTTCATATGCAGATGTAAACATTTATTTATAACACGTGTTGTACAAAACAAATGAGATGTTTATGCTCTTTGGTTGGTCAACGTGAGACTGGGAAACTAAAAGTGCTGTTTTAAAAATCTCCTGTATCCCCTCCCTGCTGCTTTAAAAGGTGCACTATGAGTTCCTGCATGATGACACTTCTATTGACGTTCCAAGTAAATACAAAACAGAGCAAGCTCGCCCTTCCTCCCCATGATTCCATAACTTGACACGACTAACTGATTAACTGTCACTAACTCCCCACCCCCTCTTCCAACCATCTTGTCAGTGATTGGCTGGAACGTGTTTTGTTGTATTTTGGTGCACAGCCTGTGCCTCTAGTGTTTGTTTGACGTTTACGACCCCTGTGTTGTCTCCTGAGACCGGACTTTTTCACAGTGTATTCAAGGGGCAGGCAGCTAGCGGATCAAGGAGAGATGCCTACGATTTGAGACAAAAATGAAATCGCTCTGAAACCATGCAGGAACTCATAGTGCACCTTTAAGGAGAACAACACAAGGAGACCCAATCAAAAATGTGGGGTTTGTTGCCAACTCTACTGGATAACTTTCATTCATGTTGTCTTTCCTGTATACAACATTAAATAGTTTGACAGATAATACTGAGCGTGGTTAAACCTCTCACATTTACATATTACATTTCACATTTTGGTCCTTTTTTTAAATAAAAAAATCTGTCAATTAAAAAAAGTAAGTTAATATGAACATGCAATAGCAATACTACAATATTAAACTACTCACATTGAAAATGTTACTAAAGTAAAAGTATGCAAGTCTTAGTAGCCAAATGTACTTAAAGTATCAAAATAGTAACCTTCTCATAAGCCCATGTGAGAGTATTATTATTGATAAATAAATGTCTAAGCTGCATTTTTACTGTTATAGCTGGCCGAGCTAATTTGAAAACATTTTATTTATATTTAGGTAGGTTTATTCTACAACATATCTAAGATTTTTACATCTGTTAAGTAACCATCTGTCAAATAAGTGTAGTGGAGTAAAAGGTTTTAATTTACCTCTGAAATGCAGTGGAGTAGAAGTATAAAGTTACTCAAGTAAAGTACCAGGAACTCAAAAGTGTACTTATGTGCAGTACTTGAGTAAATACGGAGTTTCTTTCCACTACTGAACAAAAAAAAGGCATAATTGACAAACCGAAGCATACAGAGGTAAGGATGTATTGTTAGAAAAGTTAGTTTCCATACACACAATAACAACACATGAATACGACTTGGTAACAGTGCTAACTTTATTTGAAACAAGCCCAGACAGTTAAGCTCTTTCTTACAATTTATAGACAGAATAAAATAGATTTTGGAACACTGCTATAATCATTTAAGTGCAAATGAGTACATTCCTATACTGAAAAAATACTACTGACTATATGATACACTTTCAATGCTATACATGGGGAATGTGTTGCCTGGATGTGAAACTTATCAGTGGAATGTTTTGAGTTTGCAGAGATGGTCAGAATGAAAACAGAGACACTAAGAGTTACAGTATATAGAGAAAGTTTCCAAGCACACTATTTGGTTTACAAGGCTTATGTGCAAAAGTTATTGCATTAAAAGACATTGAGCAATATCAATGTGATAGAAATGTCATTAACTCTGTGATTTATGAGTGCTCGCAGAGGCAATACGGTCATTCAGTTTACAGGCACTGCAAAGATGAGTTTATACATTCCAAACACTTTATTTTTACAGGTCTGTAAATTCTTTATCAAATTATTTCCTAGGGGGTTTCCTGGAAAGAAACATGCAATTTGGTACTTATTATAGGTAAAATAAAGCTAAATGCTAAATGCTAAGCTAGCACAACCTTGAGTTTTTTTAACCAGCAGATAGCAAGTAAACTGGATGTCCAAAATGTGTCATAATTAGAGGACAAACTATGTGGTTATTTCCAGGAAACTTTCAAGAAATCATTTAGAAATTATTAGGAAGAAAAAAAAATCGCAGATCTGCAAAATAAAGCATTTCACTAAAACATTTGTTTTCTTCTTTGCTAAGCGTTTAATGTGAGCTGCAATTGAATCAGAAATGTAACTGGATAAATAAATACCCCTGACACTATGAGCTGTATGTTGTGAAGCCTTCTCACGTAACTGGCCAACAATCTGAGGCAAGAGCGAATCAGCAGACATCTATGGCTTTTACAGCACCAGGACATTGAGATGTAATGAAGTACTGAAAGATAACCAGGCTAAGAACAATTGCAAAAAAAAAAAAAAAAAAAAAAAAAAGACAAGCCAATATAGTTTCAAATTGCTAATCATTTTGTCAAATAACAGTACGTAAAATCTCTAAAATTATAAATTAACTCATAACACAGGAATTTAATGGGGGAATGGGTTCAACATTTTACCTGTCTGCTTCTTGCTGGTTCTCTCTCAAGCGTGACGTAAAGAGGGTGGAACATTTTTCTCGATGGACAGCAGCAGCACAGCTTATGATGACATCTGACCCACTCAAACTGCACTGTGTGGGACACGTGCAGAGAAGACAGGCAGGAGGAAACTTGAGAATCAGAGTGTCATGATTGGACGTCAGACTGGCTCAGGGCATGCTGCCGAGGCCATCCTTCTCTGCAATCATGGACTTGACCAGCTCCTCCACCCAGCGGACCTCCGAGGCCACCTGCTCAGCCAGGACCTCGTAGCGGTTTTCCAGGCGCCCGTACTTGCGCTTGAGGGCGTTGGCGGCCTGCATGGTGAGCCTGGCCTCCTCCTGGCTCTTCTTGCGCTGGGTTTGAGTGCGCTGCAGCTCTTGGCGGATATGGCTCAGGTCGCTGGAGATGCTCTGGTTCTCCTCCTTGTACCAGCCCTCCTTCTCCTCGTATATGGACAGCAGCGCCGCCACGTCTTCCCGGCATGAGCGCTGATTGCGCTCCAGGTCTCTCAGGCCTTCCTCTGCTGCTGCGATCTCCTCCAGGACCTGGGAGAAGCGCTCAAAGTTGACGTAAGTGTTGTTGGGTGGCATGCTGGAGTGGGACTTGATGGTGTACTCCTTCAGACGAGTGGTCTTCAGGCGTCGGCGCTCAGTCTTGTGGTCTCTCTCCTCCTGGCGGACATTTCGCCTCTTAATCACCTGTAGAGGGAAAAACGTAAAGGTCTGAAATCAGAATGGCAATTTGATAACAAAGCCCGACTGATATTGGATTTTTGAGGCCGATACAAATACTGATATTTAAGAACTTTGTTGCTGTATATCAGTTGATAGTCGTTTTTGTAGATAAACAAACATTTCTGATAAAGATTTCTTAAATTTGCTTTAATAAATAATTTTGCAAACTTAATGATCTCTGGTGAAAAAACTACATAATGGAGAGAAATGACAGATCTTTGGCATACCTGTAGTGCAATTTCTTGTTACTTATCTGCAATAAGCTAATATGTACCAATAAATCGGTCTCGCTCTTTTTGAAAATAATAACCGAGAACACTCAAATGTGTATGAGCTTTAGTAAGTAAGTAAAATTGCCTTATATTGCACTTTTCAAAACAAAACTTAAAACGCTTCCTTATAGAAGCATTTAGCAACACAGTATTAAACACAAGATACATTTCCAGATTCCAAAATTTAGGGGTAAAACAGCAAATGCTGGTCTCCATTTTTAGTCGAGCTCTGTGAACATCCAGTAAATCCTGGTTAGCCAACCTCAGACACTTTATTTTACTATATGGGAACAATAATTTAGAAGTGTACTCAGGGGCTTCCTCATGTAGAGCCTGATAAGTAATAACTCAAATATTATATTGAATTTGAAACTCCACCAACACATATAAATGCTGAATAAAAAACACCCACCTTAATCCAGGGGTGCTGAAGACTATCATCAATCGTCATTCTCTTCCTGCAAAAGAAAATAATGCACCAGTAAGAAAATGACACAGCAGAGACTTCCATATGTCTACAGAACCAAGATTTATCTTCTTTACGGTTGGCCCCAGATCTTTATGAAAAAGTTCGTACTTGGGATCTTTGACCAGCAGACGTCGTATGAAGTCCTTGGCCAGCTCACTGGTGTTGCTGAAATACTCCTCATCAAAGTCGTAGTTGACGCCTGAGATGTTTGTCAGCGTCTCCTGCTTGGTCTCGCCCAGAAATGGAGAAGCACCACTCAGCCTAGAGGAACACAGATAAAAGGATTTGCCTTATAAAACAACATGGATGAGGAGTGAAGTGATTTACATTTCTATAAATGTCAACAACAAGTCGTGATGTGAAACATTACTTACAGGATGTATGTTATTACTCCAATGCTCCTGCAGAGACGAGAATAACCAAACATGAATGAAAACTGTCACATGGGTCAGCGGGTCAGTAGTCAGCTTCAGAGGGAGAAAAAAAACATGTTGACATCTTACCACATGTCCGCCTCCAGTCCAAGTGGCTCATAGTTGACTATTTCTGGAGCTGTAAAGCACAGAGGAATGAACACTTTAATTCAAACCAGATGTGGAGATCTGAAACGCAGCATCCACTTACGTTAAGGTTTAACTTACGTGGGCACACACTTGCACAAAAACAGATTTTTAAAGTGGAACATTTTTACCTTATTTGTGAAATGGATATTCAGGAAGGTGAAACAGGATCTTACCAACAAACTCTGGTGTTCCAAAAATGTTCTTGAATTCATTTCCTGCTTTAATCTGATGAGCAATCCCAAAATCAATCAGCTTGATCCTGGGGTTGGGGACGTTCTTGTCCAGCAGCATGATATTCTCTGGCTGAAAGATAAAACGGTATAGCTAAACATTAGTCAGAGAACAAGGTTTTGATACAGTACACATGGAAACATAAAGCTATGTTAATGAATTAACAGCAGCATAATACTAAGAATTGGCATATGCCACAAACTTTATCATTTGGGAACAAACTGCACAACTGTAGAAAATAAACTAAATGTGTAATATTACAGGCCTACTGGGCAGCCAAATTTAGCAATAGTAGCATTGGTGACCAAAGATGTAGAAACTGGATGGCTATCCATTGAACAGAATTCCTTAAAAGGGATATCAATATCTACTCTACTTAGTCAGCAGGCTCAGAAAAGAATAAGAATTAATAACATCTGGGTCAAACACACACTAAAGGTTTGGAAAGTGCCCAGAAACAGTTAAAGGGATATATAGCTCTATCAAGGACAATGCCCATTCTTGGAAACATTGAGTTTCTCCCTTCGGTGACGGACTTAGCATACAGAAGATGGGCGGAAAAGGGGTTGGTAAATATAAATCAGTTGTTTGAAAACAACACATTGTGATCATTTTCAGAACTTCAAGAAAAGTTTGACTTGCCCTCAAATGACTTGTATAGATACCTACAAATACAACACTACATCACAAAGCACACAGATTGGGATAGTCTTAAAAGAGATTCAACTGATGTTGAACGGTACTTTATATATATATCTCTCAACAAGTGGTATCAACAAAGCATCAAGTATCACACATCTATAAGAGTCTTATGAAAGATACATCAGACAATACCTTTCATATTAAAAGTGAATGGGAAATGGAACTCAATACTTGTTTGGTTGATGATACATGGGAAGATATATGTCTGGCGAGTCATAAAGGGATTGGAAGTCAAATGTGGAAAGAATTTGACTGGAAGGTGAAGATGAGATTTAGGACCCCTCTTAAAGGAACAAGCCGACTTATTGGGACTTTAGCTTATTCACAGTAACCCCCAGAGTTAGACAAGTCGACTTGTCTAACTCTGGGAGTTACGGTGAATAAGCTAAAGTCCCAATAAGTCGGCCTGTTCCTTTAAGGCGTCAAGGTTTAAAAACAATGCCCACAACATTTGCTGGAGAAACTGTGGCATGGTGGGGGGACCAAGTCACCATTCTGGGACTGCTCCGTGATACAGACATACTGCAAAGACATTAAAGAGGAAGTGGATAACATTTTCGGAAAACATGACTGCTATTTTACAGTTGAAAGTACCTTTGTTTGTAAGAAGATGAACGCCTGTCATTCTAGGCCTTGATTTAGAATAATGTAAACATACTGTGATATGCAATGGTTTATTTACCCTGCTTCTATGTAGTCAATATATGTGTTGAATGAAGCGCAACCACACCCTTTTCTTTTTCTTGTTTTGTTGCTTTAACCTCTCCTTGAGAGAGTGTTTGTGGTTATGTATGGGTTTGTGTTGGTATTGTATTGCTAAAATTGCTGGCAATGTTTAATATGGGCAACAAAGTTCAAAAACAAAATATTACAGGCCTAAAAGGCTTGGGATAGATTACCCTATTAAAATGTATGAGAAATATTGCTTGGGATTTGGTTAACAAAATGTCTTTATATTCCTTTATCCTTATTATCCTTTTAAATGTTGTCTTAAAACTATAATTAATTCACACCATTTTCTGGAATTGTTTGACTAATTATTACATTTTTTGTGTATCTTAAAAACCCCAAATATATTCATATTATTGATATGAAAATAACTGTATCACATACCAGTATCACCATGCAGCAAGCAAGTACCGAGCAGCTTGACAACCATGTGTGTCTATAGCCCTGTCCTGTTTTTCACATGGAAAAACCCACACACACGCAAGTGCTTGAAGTACAACACAAACTTCTTCTTACACCTTAACAGGAATCTTGACAAATGTGTCAAATACGACTGCAGGCCCAGAGCCTCACAAACAAGCCGGCTCTTAACCACACAGATCACTAACCTTGAGGTCAAAGTGAGCAATGCGTTTGGAGTGTAGATACTGAACGCCGTCCAGGATCTGCTTGAGAAACTGGGTGGCCTCTTCTTCCGTCAGAGATTCCTTCTCAGCCAGGAAGTCAAACAGCTCTCCTCCGGATACCAGCTCCAGAATCAGGATCACGTCAGTTTTGTTTTCAAAGATGTCGTGCAGGGTAATGATGTTGCTGTGTTGGATCTCCCGCAGGATGTTGACCTCGCGCTCGATCTCCTCGCGGCTCACCCCACGCCGGCTGGAGGACAACCTCCGCTTCTTGATGAATTTGGCTGCGTACTCTATACTTGTGCTCTTCTCTTTACACTTACGAACGATGGCAAACTGTCCGCTGCAGGGAGGCGAAAACAAAGGGCCGTTAACAAAAACAGGATAATCAGAATCAGAATCAGAAATACTTTAATAATCCCAGGGGGAAATTATTTTTGTTACCACTCCAGGTATACAAACAACAAATAAAAACAACATATATTATCAAGACTTTTAACATATATAATAAAAACAAATATACAGTAATAATATATAAAATATGAAATGTACAGTGTTAATGTGCAAATAAAAAAGAGAAATGAATGTCTAATACAGAACTGCTTGCGTTTTTGCATTGTCTTCTGACTGAATTCTTGGCTGCTGGTCAGAGTACGTAAGATATGTCAAAATATATTATATTTGGGAAATGATAACTTGTGATGGACTAAATCAGTGCTTCCTAACCTTTTTGGCTTGTGCCCCCATAGTCTCGTATTGCCAGACCAATCTCCACAGTGCTGTGGCTACACCACACATACATTCTAGGATGTATTTCTTTAAACCAATCACAATCGTCTCCCGATGCAGTGACAGTGGCTCTGCAAAATTGTCTAGGGAAGGAACTTGTATTGGTGGAACATGTGCACCCCAAAAATGCCACATAAAATATCAAATGAGGTTAAATGTTCACACAATACACTAACGTGAGCTGTATAGATTAGCTGGATACATGGTTAAACATAATTTGCTCTTACCAGTGTATCATCGTATGTAAATCGGTCCCAAAACGTCCCAGTCCCCGTAAACATGTTCTTTGTAAATCTTTACAATCATTCCCTGAAAGAACCAAACAGGCCTGTCTGGTTGTATGATCCAAATTTTCTCCAAAACGTGCCATTTTTAGCATGTAGCTTGCTAGCTTGAAGTTTGTTGTAGTTTCCGTAATCGAAGGAAATTGCAGTACGGCAACACACAGATCGCGTGGAAATGTACTTCCGTTGAGCCAGACTAGTGCCCCCCTAAACTGAAGCAACTTCTACTTTTGACCCCTCATCACAGATTATAGTCTCAATGTGGACATGTATCTCATCCAAAATTTGATTTATTTTTCCAGATAATTTCATCTGAAGGATTTTAAGAAGCCTGAAGAGGTGAAAGTATCCAGTATTTCACAAGAAAACGAGTACAATTTGAAAACGAGTACAATTTGAAAACGAGTACAATTTGAAAACGAGTACAATTTGAAAACGAGTACAATTTGAAAACGAGTACAATTTGAAAACTCATCACTGTAACAAAACGTACGTTGTATCAAGCATGTCTGTCTATAATCAAATTATATAAAAAAAACATGTAAAAAAATCTGCCAGTACAGTAAGAACATTTCAACCTGTTTCCAACAGAAATCAACTTGTAACGAGAATTTTCTAGAAATGAGAGTCTGTCTCTGTCTAAAGCCAAGCGAGAAAGAAGGCAGGTCGGTGCACAAGATTGATGAAAAATAAAATCTAACTTGACTGTGGAGTAAATACCTGAAACATCTACATAGGAAACAAGTACAAGTATTCTTACTGCTCTGGAAGAAACCGTACACGTGCAACATACACAAGAGATACACCCACCTATAGACTCTACACCACAGCAGAGGTGGAAAGGCACTTTGAAAGGCATTGTCATAGTTTTGCTGCATTACTGCAGAAAAAAGTAGCTTGGGTAGGAAGGTTCAAACTATTAACATGTGATGACTCAGTCACAAACTATCAAGCCCAGTGTAAAAAAGATATTAAAAAGACATTTAATTTGTTGCTCACACATACTTAAAACATTTTGGCCTTCATCAGATCTAATGTTTTGGATGTTTTGCAGCTCATATCTGAAACACATCTCAGGTAACTATGTGTGATTTGATTACACTGCATGCTCACATTTGTTTTTATTTAAGAACTACAAGCACTGGTAATCAGAAGAAAAAAAAACACATTTGTGTGTGCTCAGCCATTCAGCTTAAAAATAGAACTGCTGCTGCAGCTATCTGATACCTTGCTTTAAAAATGTACTGTAATGCTATGCACGTACTAGCTAATTACAGTTGTTCAATGCCCCAGAGCAGGTAGGCATTTGTATTCACAAAACCCTACAAGTCTGATGCCCTTCAAACGTGGCATAAATGAATAGATCCTAAATAATCAATCACGAAATGGTATATTGGGTGCATCACTGCCCTCCAGGTACTGGAACACCCACGACACGTTGAGAGTCAAGTGTGAACAGTATCTTTTGTTGACACTGACCACAGTAGTGGTATTGGACGGATGTTTTCAGATACAATAAGTTTTTTCAGAGAAGAAAAAGACAATAAATGTGCAGAACATACCTGCCCAGTTCCTCTCCCATCTCATAATACATCTCAACATCCTCTTGTCTGAAGCCAGCCATGGTGTGCTGACTGGAATGATGATGCCTTGAGATTCACTGCAGTGGGATTATATAAACTCAATAAATACTGGCAGTGGTTGGTGTGGACATGATGAGAGACAACACAGTGACCAAAAACACTGCCTTAATAGTAGATCTAAACTGTGACACAAGTTTTTGTCATAAGACAGAATTACTATTTTCCTGAGTACCTGGGCTTATCTCCTCCTTATTTGGCTCGAGTAAACACAGCTTTAGTTTTCAGAGACTTTCTGGCTGATGTCAGACCTGCATACCAGTCCTACTGACATCATCTCCTGCCTGGACCAACTCTGACTCAATTAAATGGACTGAGATTAAGAAACACTACCGAGTATTTGGAGTTTTATTTCTCATTTAAATATTGTTGATATGGCTGGTATATAAAAGAAACACGATTTAAAAAAAAAAACTGACTGTAGCTTATAACACACTGGTGAGCGCTAATAAAGATGCTGAATAGCGACTCGTATGTTAAAAGCAGGCAGAAGAGAACATGTATATACGCTTTACATACATGTAAAGCGTATAGCTACAAACACAAAAGGAAACTCAAGCCACAGATGCAACCTATTAACTTACGTTGAAGGAACACAAACAAATTCAAATGAAGAAATAAAGGGAATCCTAGCGACGGGACACAGCTAACGTTAGCTGGCTAGCTAACGTTAACGTACTGTATAAACACCGGCTTTGTTAGCTACTTCAGTAAGGAAAACATACGATTAATAGCACTGAAATACTGGCAGCAAAGTGAATAATTTACCCAATAAAATGCGAAAGCCTTGCTATAAAAGTATACTTACAGTATGGTTGGCTACGAGTGCTGCATTCCTTTTCAAAGTAGTTGTGTGAATATTCCCAGACTGAATAGAGTGAAGCTAGCCACAGTGAAACACAGAATACCCGTTCTTCTGGTTCAAAGTAAAAGCCATACCAACAGCATGGTTTCCTGAACAGTAAGCAACTCAAGTTTCATTTTATTTATGGTAGCCTACATATGGCACATACACACTTGTTGGTGTAGGTCCATACATCCTTTTTAAAACACTTAAGAAAAATACGTATTAGCCTACTCATGCAGTGGTGAATAAATGCAATTAAGCATACCTTGCATGCTCACATACTCTGACTACATACGAAAATTATGTTTGACCAAGAGCGTTATCGTTTCTGGGAATTTAGGTTTTGTTTAATGACCTGAGTAAAGTCCTTACTTTCAATAACACAAATAGTCTCATGCTTAATCAGATATTTTTCTGAAATCAAACTTCTTAGATGCGTGTTTTTCGAGGAAGAAAAATAAAAAAGGACTTATTTCTTTACCAGAATTATAGATATAAAAAACTGTTATATCTATGATTATGCCACTGCAAAGAAGTATTATAAACAGCAATTAGACCTTCGTGTGGGAAGAAGTATACAGAAAATATAATTTAGTGGTTAACTTAAATGAATACATGAAATGTGGAAAAATATCCTTTTATTCTGTAGGCAGAAATCGCTTAAGTTCCTGTGATGATGGGTTACTTGATGCAGGTAAATACATGGCAGACGGCAGGACCAAAGGCAGGACATATGGAATGACATCATGCTGAGTGAATCAAGCCGTTTTAGTCCATGATTAACAAGATTGAGCATGCAATCTTGCAACAGCAAAGAATAAAGAGGGACTGAAGTAATTCAGAACACAAGAAAGCAAATAACACTGGTTTCCATAGTTAGAAATAATTAAAATATTAATATAGTGACAATATAATTAATAATGTAAATGATCACCTATTTTGTCTATTTGTTGTTTGTGGTTAGGATGCACTAGGCCAATAAAAACCGCTTTTCACAAGGACATGCAACATTTCCAACCTAAATTCGGATGAATAACTGGTTAATCCTGGGTGAAAAGTTATTATAATTTACTAACACAAAATGTTTTACCATATCTTTTGCCAGTTACATTTTCAAATAAGTCAGCACTGTCAAACAGTGCTGAAGGGTACTCAGATATTTTACTTGTGTAAAAGCAGTTGCACAGTGTTTTTCTATACATGCTACGTATTGAGAATTTCACCAAGGGATCAATCATTTCTTAACTTTATCCATAACAATACATCATAATACATTCGTTGATTATACTTCATATTATTAATTTGAATCTGCAAAATAGCGGGTAAATGTTGTATAAATGTTGTGGAGGAAAAAGTACAATATTTGGCTCTGAAATTTAGATTGGTTAATGCCAGAACAACTCATAGACTGCTTACAACATTGCTGTTTTTAAAAGTTCCCGATTAGCAGTTTTACTGGAGGCTGCCCAGTAATCTATAATTACAGTGAAAATCCAGGGTTAGGGATGGAAACCATGGCTGCAGCCATGCAGGCCTTGTTGGCTCAAGTCTGACTTCAAGAGTCCACATCTTTAATGAGGCCTTCTGTTTTTATAATGTAGAATAAAGAAACATAGTTAAAATAAAAAAGTAAATTGTAATAATGAAATTACAATGCAGTACCTTTACATGCACTAAATGGAGAGATGTCAGAGTGAGGGAGCTGCCCATGGAAAGGGTTGGGGGTTGGGTGCCTTACTCAAGAGCACCTTGGCAGTGCCCAGGAGGAACTGGCTACCAGTCCACCTCCATACTTTGGTGTATGGGGACTTGAGCCAGTGACCCTCCGCTATCCCAACCCAACTCTCTACTGACTGAGCTACTGCCAACCCATTTTATATTGTATTATAAAATGTAATATTTTGTGTTTTTAAAGTTTTGCTATACATATTGCTTGTATAATCTATATTAGTATTTCAAACATATTGAATGTGATTCAGTCTGGTGGCTCTTTAAAAATGCAGTTGGGAATAAATATATAATAATATATCTGTAATTTATGTTTTACACCTATGAACTATTCTCCATCTTTAAAAGCTAAACCACGCCTGTATTACTTCTACCTAAATTATCGCAACCCGATTAAACATGCTTACTAAACGTCTTACTTCTTGTAACGTTTTCACCGATTATTATACATAGACAGTATAGGCTATATTATATTATACTTATTTTTTTATTTTGGACTGGCTTTTATTTAAACCAATCAGGGACATGTTCGCTCGCTGTCGTGACGGTGACAGCCAATTGAAAACCCTGCAAAGCAAAACGGGCGTGACTTGTTAGAACAGCTGGTGGGGGCTCGGGTGAGGGGCCGGAGAGACGAAATCTTGGTTGGTTGGTTGGTTGGTTGATGGGGGAAACAGCAAGCTAGGCATCATGAGGGTCCCTGAAACACTGATTTGGACCGCTTTTCTCATCCAGAAGGTGAGAGAGACCGAGTCTATTTCTCCAAAAGCTATTTATCTGTGCGTTTATTACGCATTGTGACGTGTGGCTAACAAAAACAGATTGTTTTTTCCAGCCGTGTTCCGGAGTATTAGCTTAGATGCTATGACCGTTAGCTTGCGGAGATCACTGTGGGCCCTAGAAACCCGCACATCACTCACATTTTGATGTAACAAAAACGAAGATTATTGCTGATTCACCGCATCATCGAAACCACTACAATGTTTTATGATAGACTGCATTTTAGTAGCGATTAGCAGACATGGGATCGGGAAATGTTAGCTATAATAACTCACTATAACACTATAACGTCAGTTAGAAATTTGTGGGGACGCGTCTGAAACTTAAAATATTTCTCAGGTGATTATAATGTCCCTGCCTAAAATATAAAAAAATAACAGTTCTTTTACCCGCTGAGTTAAAGTAATGTTATTCTATGGTCTGTAACATTAGACATATATTCTTTGTTATTACAAATATGTAGGCCATATATAAAACAAGGTTTTCTAAATCAGGCACTCAGGTCAAGGTTTGACAAGTACCAGACCATTATCTTAGTTCAGATACACCTGGCTAAAACTAATGCAGTCTAATACAACACTGCAACAATTCTCTATTAAATGTTCCTTTTGTCTTTAACTGTTTATGTTGTTGATTCAACTTTATTATAACTTTGGATGCTGTAGTTTGTGATGCTGAGTGTTCATAGTATTTTGACAACCCCATTTATATCAGTTAGGATAGACTCAATTCTACAAGTCAACAGCACCTCATTCTACAGTGTATATACTAATACACAGTGTAGTTTTAGGTGGGAAAAACAATTTCATAATGAGCCATTGTACATTTACCACATAGTTTAACACCGGTGATAATTCGACTGGTCACATACCTTCTCCTTAAATTGCTGTTAAAATGTTACTGGTAACGCCTTCGGGCCCCCCTAAGTTTTGGCTGAACCCCGAATGTTTACATCATATAGCTCCGCCCCTGTCGATCACCCTTTGCGCCATCACTTTCATTGCCAAAGGCTTTGTGCATGCACATTGTTGTTTAATTATATTAAGTTTTAAAAGTTACTCACTACCAGTAAAACCACACTTTTTATGCTGCCAGCAGGTGGGGTCCCTACATGACTTACATGACCTGTCGCCTCTTAGTGTATATATTATGGCTAATTTAAAAAAAATTAATTAAATGGAGATAACAACAAAATCCCTCAACTTGAAAGTATCATTAGTTTGACCATAAGCAGGCTCTGTTGTTTACAAAAGGCTACTCTATTGCACATGTGTTTGCAGAGCAGCACTCCACAGCTGTACTGTTGACCGGAGTGTTTATAAATACACATTATACATTCAGCAATACTTTTGACGGTTACCTTGTTACGGGATTTCTGGTGAAAACGGCAACAACACATCATCTGTAGCTGGAATGTTCAAGTCTATTATCCAAAAATCTAAGTTACAAACATTTCATGGACATGTGGAGTGATGCAGACCTTGTTGTCATGTTGACAGGTGGTGGGAGAGTACGGCATGGCTCATTTCAGTGACAAGGGCAAGAGCAATGGAAAGGATTACTGCATATTCTTTAACTCACAATGGGCACGTCTACCTCAGGACCTCAATAAAGCAGTAAGTCACACAAGTGAGGAACAAGAGGTGTAAGCAATGATAATAATGACGCACACAAGAAATTATTTACAGAGTGCTTCACAGACACATAGAACAGTGCGGATACACTCCAGTATACATCCTTATATGTAGGTGATCAATAAAATATTTCAGGAAGCCTCGTACGGGATGCTGAAATCTGATCTCCTCCACTCTACAGTGCCTGTTGGACTCTGGCAGCTGCTTTATGAACCAACTGCAAATGTTAGAGATCTTTTTGACAGATATCAGAATATAATGAGTTGCAGTAATCCGCTGTGGAGGAAATAAATGCATGAAGGATTTCATTTTTGGATGTTATTGTATCATTAGAAAAAAAGAAAGAAAACTAAAACAGTCTTGTGCAAGTCTTTAGCACAAGGTTGTTTTTTTTTAAATGCAGAGATAGTTTCATACATCCATTATTAGGATCAGACTGCAGCTCTATGGACTCCAGTCTCTTAGCAACAGATATGATCCAGCTCATTTTCACTGATTTAAGAAGCGTTTTTAAAGAACAATTATATCCAGCCTATTAATATATAAACATCAAATAAATGCTGTGCTATTTTTTCTTCATAATAAGAGAGTGTTGAACCATAACAGAATGTCCTCCAGCTCTAGTCAACATTGCAAACCTTTTGTCTTGAAGTCACGTCTTCAGATCTATGACCTGACAACATCGGTCCTGTGCTTGCCCTCCGACGTCCCGGAGGGAGGCTTCCCAAATCGCATCCCCATGGTGATGAGAGGCAACTGCACTTTCTATGAAAAGGTCCGACTGGCCCAGATTAACGGCGCCAAGGGCCTTCTCATCGTCAGCAAGGACAGACTGGTAACCCTGCTTATAACTATTTGTTAAGGCTGTTGCTTGTCTTCATCCTGCATAAAGATTAAGTTGATTTTGGCACTTCAGAAAACAGAAATGCACATTTCTTTTGTTTTGTCTTGAAATTACAGACACCACCAGCAGGAAACAAGACTCAGTATGAGGAGATTGACATTCCTGTAGCACTGCTCAGCTACTCTGATATGCTGGACATAGGCAAGGTGAGAGGCCATTTACTACTAGCCATCAAAACAGTAGACAAACAAACCTCCAGCTACCTGTGGGGTTCTACCGATTTTACAGCCTTACAGCAGAGACAGATGTGTATATACAGTATTTCACTTTGGAGTATGGTGTAGTAGAGAAGCAAAAATACAAAATATATTTTTGCCAAATGTAAAATAATGCATGTTTGATGAGAATCTACAGGGGAGAAGTATGTCCTGATTTAACAAATTCGTCAGCCTTAACGTAATGTTGTTTCCAACTGCTGCAGACCTTTGGTAAAGGAAGACTGGTCGCCATGTACGCACCCAATGAGCCAGTGTTGGACTACAACATGGTGATCATCTTTTTGATGGCAGTAGGAACTGTTGCCATTGGAGGTTACTGGGCTGGCAGCAGAGACCGCAAGAAGTAAGTGGACCCGATAGAGGAAACTGACATTTAATGTGGGTCATCACTCCATGATTTCGAATGCTTCTATGGGTTTGAGTGTTACAATATATATATATAAATAACACAGGCAGTGATGTACTGGAGGAAAAATTAATTCAAGCTTTTTACTTTCAGAATAGAGGATACCCCCTTTCAGGGTTAAATGAATGTTTTTAATCAAACCCGGAAATCCAAAAGTAGTTTAAGTCTTTTAAGGGACAAAAATGGTAGTTGATGGTCAATGATGATGATGCTGCTGCTTGTGATCTACAGTTTACCTGACTTTGTACTTTCCACTACATTACATTATTACAGGACACAAAGTTTCCTTGTGGCTGTGCTTACCGTGCTTTTAGTCCCGACTGCTAAATTTAAATCAAAGTTAATTTATCAAGGGAGTCATCTTAAGGCGAAATTAGTCAATTTTCTTGGCAAAGAACTAGAAGCAAAAGATTGCTCAGTCTTTGCTCTCAGTGATGTATGTGTATTTGTCTCATACCAAGCAGTCTGCAATGTATTGCTGCAACTCCACTAAAGGGCTACAGTGTTGTTTATTTGAGGCTGTAGGAATGACTCATCGGCTTGAGCCAATCCGTGTCAGTCCTTCCTGACGGACTTGCCAAGGTGACTGGGGGCACAGTCATAGGGGGTCTCTGACGCACAGGACCGCTGGCAAAAAAAAACATTTTGTAATATGAGTGTGTGTTTTAAACTCTGGAAGGAAGTGAGTCCCAGCCAGCCAAATGATGGTAAATATTGACTGTGGCTGGTGGGATGATCATCCTGGCTGCTTTGGCAAGTCAACAACCATCAGTGAATACTGTTCTAAATAAATAAAACAAGTGAAGGACAAAGCCCAAGAGGCTGACTAACTGCATTGCCCTAGCCTATGTTGCTTAATAAGCTGGCACAAGCAGATGAATGTGCATAAGTACACATCATTAGTCTCTCGAGTTATGAGCATCCCAAACAAGCCTCCTCAGGTCAGCATGCATCTCTAAATTCCGTTCCTCCTCTCGCAGACGCTACATGAAGCACAAGCGGGACGACGGTGCGGAGAAGCAGGACGAGGAGACCGTAGATGTCACCCCCATCATGACCTGTGTGTTCGTGGTCATGTGCTGCAGCATGCTAGTGCTACTCTACTTCTTCTATGATAGTCTGGGTACGATGCCGACAGATACACTCACACTTCAATGACCCGAGCACACATAATATAACTCTCAATATGCTGATCAAAGATACTCGTTCACATTTTGTTAAAAAAAGAAGAAAATGAAAGAATGTGGTCGACAGTTTTTTCCTTGTTTGACAAATAATCTCAACTCAATGACTACTTGCTAGCTTTTTCTGAGCTTTCAACCGCATCTCGCAGGCTTCCTTGTTAACTTTGATTGAGACATCCGTGTAGCATCTGACACCCAGTTACATAAGCACTCCACTTAGTAGGCTGTCATTTGTCTTTTCTTCTAATTTTAAACTAGATAAATTGGTCTCTTTGGAAACACTGTCAAATTTATATTTATGTCGTCCCCTGAAACTAAAATAAATTTAGAGTAAGAAGGAAAGCAGTTGCAAAATTGCGGTTTATTTGGTAACTACATGCCTCCTTTAAATCATAGTTTACTTAGTTGTAGGGTTTTTGAAAATTAGCGCGTCATCACTGCCCATATATGTATATAAATATGGTTTTCAGTAGCTAAGAAGCAGGATGTATAATCAGACGAATTTCTGGTTAAAGTTATAGTATCGTAGTTTCTGTAGCCCCCATTACGGATTCTAAGTAATGACAACAACACTATCGGCGCATCCACATGACACAAGCCTTTGGTGATCGCACACCACCCCCCCCCCCCCCACACAGTTGCTAGTAGCGTTTATACCGTCAAATCAAGGAGGACACGGAGGATTAAAAAAACAAACATGATGGACTCTTCAGAAAAGGTAATTATCTTGTAATTTTTTTGTCCTCTTTGTCTCCAAAGCTGAACGCTGCTGTTGTCCTTTCTCAGCGGTGATGTTAAACTCATCGCTCGAGCTTCTGCACGCAAATGTCGCCAGACTACACCCTTTTGTAAACATAGCCATACTGAGAAATACAGAGAGCGTTTTGTGGAGCTGATAGGCTTAATTAGCTTCGTATCAACTCATTTGGCAATTGCTTGAATGTCAAGTTCATTCATATAAAATAGTTGCGCACTTCAGCTTTAAAAGCCCATCTGAGCAAATCTTGGATAACAAAGTGAGTTAATAATTCCTCCAATTAGCTAAAACTCAAGATTCTTCCAGGCTATAAATAAATCGATTAAACTGGCACCTGCTGATAGACTGCTTAGCAACTTTGATCACCTAGCACATTTAATACTGGACACACAGCAGGGAAACCACTATTGAAATATTTAAGGACTAACTTTTTCAAAGAGCAAAACAGCCCCAAAAAAGTGTATTTCCTTAGAAGAATATGAGTGGATATTATATAATAATATGCCCTAATCTCCTGCCTGCCTCCCCTGTTTCCTCACTGTTTAGCCATTTGGGTCATAGCCATCTTCTGTGTGGCCTCCTCTGTCGGCCTCTACAGCTGTCTCTGGCCGTTTGTCAGGAGACTCCCTTTCTGCAAGTGCAGGTGAGGCCGGTCATGTCAATATGGTTTCATAATGCTAGCTGCCCATAAAGTCTCCATACAATCACTTAAGTTTAGTAAGCTTGCATATATATATATATATATATATATATATATATATATATATATATATATATATATATATATATATATATATATATATATATATATATATATATATATATATATATATATATATATATATCTTCAAATGATGTGGTTAAAGATAGCGATAGGGCCTCAAGTTATATTTTAACCATATAAATATTGCAAGGGAATGGTTAGCCTGAAAAAACCCTGTACACTGTTGATATATGTCTCAGTTGTGAGAGACTGTGTGTCTTATATGTCTTATGACCACAGGGTCCCAGAGAACAACTTGCCATACCTGCACAAACGGCCGCAGATCCGCATGTTGCTGCTGTTGGCCCTCTGCATTGGTGTCAGCATCACCTGGATGGTGTTTCGCAATGAAGACCAGTAAGTGCAAAGAGAAAAAGTGTCAAATTCAGCCACATGTACAGAGAGAAAACAGCTAGTGCATTCAACAAAAGATCTGTTTTTCAGGACAGGTTGTTTACATGTTACTGTGGTGCCTGTGTACAGACAGTGTTATCATTTGGGCTGCACATGCACTACATTTAATTTGATTTATATGTAAAAACGATATTTGCAACTGTAGGAGAACTGTAAGAGCACATGTACTCCATTGTGGGTGTCTATTGCTTGTTGTGTGTCAGGTGACATAATGGTAGCATTTTTCTGTCTGTGTGTACGTGATAACATGTTGTAGGTACATTAGATGATTATGATGATGATGATGATGATGGTGGTGGTGGTGGTGTTGGCTGACTGTCTTGTATACATGTTCCAGGTGGGCGTGGGTGTTACAGGACGCCCTGGGGATCGCCTTCTGTCTCTACATGCTCAAAACAGTCAGACTCCCCACATTTAAGGTGGGTCAGCACTCCTTAATATAAACTATAACAATGTGGAAAGTGTTTTTTTTTTTTTTTTTTTTTTTTTTTTTTTTTTAAATTGTGTTTTGAATAATACATGTTTGGATTATGTTAGTTGTAAACTCACCTGATGTATTTTTCTGTCTCGGCTCTGCAGGCTTGCACCTTATTACTGTCGGTCCTTTTTGTCTATGATGTTTTCTTCGTATTTATTACACCCTTCTTTACAAAGGTATGTTAAGACTGTTTTCAACCAAGGCTATCCAAATGTCTGTGGCCTCGTTTACTGTGTGTCATACTTAGATTACCCACGGCCTTTTCTCCACAGAGTGGGGAAAGTATAATGGTGGAGGTAGCAGCTGGTCCCTCTGACTCCTCCATGCATGAAAAGGTGAGCTTGTTTTCAAATTCCACAACTCCCTTTGGGTGAGTGGGGTTTGCTCTTCCAACTCCAAATGCCCCTCTTAGCTCATGGGTAAAGTAGTAGATGGTAACACTAGTGTTTGTGTTTCCTCCAGCTTCCAATGGTGCTCAAAGTGCCAAGGTTAAACTCCTCTCCTCTGGCTCTTTGCGATCGGCCCTTCTCTCTCCTGGGCTTTGGTGATATCTTAGTACCAGGTAATGTACTGTCATCCTCAGTGGTGGAATGTAACTTAGTACTTTTACTCAAGTACTGTACTTAAGTACAAATTTGAGGTACTTGTACTTTACTTGAGTCTTTTGTTTTCATGCCACTTTCTACTTCTACTCCACTAAATTTCAGAAATGTACTTTTTACTCCACTACATTAATCTGACAGCTTTAGTAACTAGTTACTTTACAAATTAAGATTTTTTGCACTCAACACATGTAGTTTATAAAATACAATGTTTTATTGTAGATTAAACAACATATAGGCCTACAAGTACAGCTGAAATGATTAGACGATGAAACACTTAGTTGATTGACAGAAACTGTTTTCATCCTTTACGGTTTCTAAAATTCTGCATTAAGCACTTTTTCTTTTAATACTTTATGAACATTTCGCTGATGATGCTTACATACTTTTACTTCAGTAACATTTTCAGTGCTGGACATTTACTTGTAACAGAGTAGTTTTACAATGTGGTATTAACAGTTTAACTTAAAGCTATAGTGAGTAGTTTCTGTCGCCCCCATGAGGAATTCTAAGTAATGACAACAAAACTGTCGCCCCCACCACCCCTCCTCTGTACAGTTGCTAGTAGCTAAGGAGGACACGGAGGATTGAAAAAAACACGATGGACTCTTCAGAAGAGATAATTATCTTCACTCGAGTTTCTGCACGGGAAAGTCACCGGAGGACACAATCTTCTCAACATAGCCATACTGAGAAATCCAGAGAGAGTTGTATGGAGCTAATAGTCTTAATTAGCTTTGTAGCAACTCATTTGGCAATGGCTTGAATGTAACGGACGTTGATTAATATCAAAAAGTTTAGCACTAAAGCTTTAAGTTAAGGATCTGAATTCTTCTTCCACCACTGGTCATCCTACCACAAGGAGCTTAACCTGATTAAAGCTCATTGTTAGAATAAATACATTATCAAGAATAGACAGGGACCACTGAAGTTATAATAAAGTTTAGTTTACTTGCAAGTAGAATCAGTTTACAGTACTCCCAGCACAAGTACAGAAAGTGACTAATGTAAGCCTCAAACAGTAGCTTATTTATTTGTGAAATACAATCATAACAGAATTTGATGTCGTCAATTGTCTATCTTGTCAGTTTAGATGTTGTCTCCTCTATCTGGTCAGACTCGATGGCGTCCCCTTTATCTGGTTAGAGAGATGCATGTTCTGTCTTCGAGTTTAATAAATAACAAGAGGGAAAGTATGTATCATAATTTCCCTAACACTCATCATGTGGGTTTTTTTGTGGTCACAACCAGAAAATGATTTAACCAACAATGACCACAGTCACCCAGCTATGTAAACACAGAACTACTCAACACCCACACTTTTTATGGCAGCATTTGTAATGCTATATACTTTCAAGGTTTAGTTCAAGTATTTTTTGCCACTTCTTTGTAAAACATTTAATTCATCTTATCTGGGGTTTTAGGGAATATCCAGTGTTAAGACCTGGTATTATAAAGTGCAGGGAAACACTTTTGTCACTCAAATAATACGATTTTGTCGGTCACCCGAGTATGATGTAAAGCGGCTGACTCTCTTTTTGATTGATACTTTTTGTTGTTTTTCTGTCAGGTCTGCTGGTGGCGTACTGTCACAGGTTTGACATTTTAACACAATCCTCCAGGATCTACTTTGTGGCCTGTACGATCGGTACGTACATGGGGAGGGGGCTAGTGAGGGTTGTAATTGGGGAAATGTTACGTCGTTCTGGACGACATTTTAACCATTGTAAAATTACGGGATTGTATTCCGCCGGACTAGCCAATAGAGAAAACCAGTTCCTACCAGTAACTGACATTACAACAGCCCATTTAATGAGCTCTCCTAAAGGTTTTTACCTTTTTTTGTTGGAATATTGTTTCCAAAATAGGCCTATATGTGGGTGGTAAAATGTTTCTGTCCATCAGATTAGCAAACACATTTTTTGATGTCCTCCATTTTCACATAAAAGTCAAATTTCACAGTGAGCTGATAAATAAGAAAAAGAAAGTAGGACAACCAGCTCTTCCTACGGGGGAAAAAAAACTCAAGAGATCCACTTTAAAATATAAGGATGAGTAATCGCAGCTGTAATTATCACTTCATTTATTATTACTAATTACCCACATACACACACTGAACAGGATTAAATTCATTGACCAAGGAAGCTAATGTTAATCACCCCACCACCCCTAGAGACATAAATCCAGTCTGAATGGGTCTTTAGAGTCAAACCCTGCATTATCTTAAAGGCTGTTTTATACTTCTGCGTAAAATCTACGCCGTTGCTACCCCCCCTTGTATTCTGCCGGTGAAATGCACCGCAACGCAAAGAAACGCGTTCAACCCCGACGCAGAACTCCGAAAGGGTCACGCTGTAGCTGGAGTTGACGCAGAAGCATTAAACAGCCTTAAATGTTGGCTGGACCTTAAAAAAATTGACCTTGTCTGTGTGTCTGTGTGTCTCTCTCTCGCTCTCGTCAGCTTACGGCATTGGCCTGCTGATCACCTTCGTGGCCCTGGCCTTCATGCAGATGGGTCAGCCGGCCTTGCTCTACCTGGTGCCTTGCACTCTGCTCACCAGTCTCACTGTAGCACTGTGGCGCAGGGAGTTGCCCCAGTTCTGGACTGGAAGTGGATTTGTGGTGAATACCAGTTTGATATGACCGTCTACTGCCGAAGAACAAAAAAACAATCAACAAAAAAAAAAAAAAAAAAAAAACCTAGTGTAAAATAACATGCAAGTAAAGTAGAATTTTAAGTTGAGTAACCCCTTTAAATAATTCCATCCGTTCCAACTGCCTCTCTGTTTTACTGTCCACCCTTCCCTCCCCTTCCCTCCCCCTCCCTCTCATTGCTGCTCCTTGCCCTTTATTATACTGTGTCTGTGCTCTAGTGTGCTGCTGAGGGCTCAGCTGTCTGTGAATGTCACTGCAGGTATTCCATCTGGGCTTGCTACTTTACACTCTACCATTAAAACATCTTGATGTTACTTACGATTCTTTTTTTGTGGTTTTTCCCTTAAGAATAGAGGTTATTTTCATTTATCTGCGTACACACATCTGTGATAGACAAGTGGTTAACAACCACTGAAGCTATAATTGCTGGTGCTCATAGTGATAGTGTTATTTCTTAAATAGTTAGCATGTCTTGTCGGTGTGGTTTAGTGGACTCACCCATGTGGAATTTTCTTTGATACACTTCCCCTTTTTTCTTTATGCATATCTGGGACTTTGTATCTCTGCCTACAGGAATACCTCTGACAACATCAATGCACCTTGAATTGAGGTTTAATATGGATGTGATGACCAAAAACAGTCCATTTAGCCTCAAATCTACATGTGGACAGAGGAATGACTGTATATTCTTTGGTTTTGTTTGTCCTATCTATGGCTATTCTGTCTGTCATTACATTTAGTTTTCTGCTCCACACAATTCAGCCATCTTATATAGACACTGTTTTTGTCCCCTGCAGGCTCCCATAGTGCTATCACCAATCAACTGTACACAAACTGCAGCACCTCAGACAGAGGATCACTTGACTAAACCGGAGCCGCAAACCACAGAAGAAGAGTCACCCCACTTCCAGCCTCAGGAAACGCCTCCAGCTGAGAAAGATGGAGAGGAAAACAAATCAAACTGAAAGGACGTCTAGTATGGCATTTTTACATTTCACTTCATGTTTTACTTGTTGAGTTTTTCTTTTTCTACACTGTGTCTCAGTCAATGGACGTTTTCAGTATGGATGTTTATTTGCACTTGGTGCGAGTGGAAGAGCAGAGGAGATCTTTGCTTCCTGAATGGCTGGCTCTGTGGGGCGCCAGGATTGGACACACAAGGTTGAGGCATTGAAACTGACAAACACACCAAGTATTAAAACCTGCACAGCAGCCCCAACACCTTCTATTATCGGTCTGTACCACCTCTAAAGGGAACAAAAAGCCAAATCTGGAAGCTACCCAAGCTGTTGAACACTAAATACTCCCACAACACTAAGCTGAGGCCCTTAACAGCTTTAAAGGCCCAGTCACACCGGTGTTTAAAACTGCAAAATATCAATTAACTTCAATGGAATCACTGCGATTAGCGGATTTGTTCGCAGGGGCAATGTAAATCCACGCTATTTATTTTTATTTTTTTACACTATACTTTGGTGAGCCACCATGACTTAACTTGCTCCATCCAATCCACTTACAATTAACCTCCTCTGATGGAGTATAAAATGCTCCACAAAAGAGGCAGGGTTTGCAGACTGTTACATTGAGCAGCAGCTATTAGTCGTAGTCGATCAACAGAAAGTTAACCAGCATTTATTTTGATAATCAAATAATTGTTTTACCCATTTTTTAGGCCAAATATGTGTAGGTTTCAGCTTCTCAATTATGAGAATGTGAAGCTTTTCGGTCTCGTACATGAAAATAAACTGAGTATCTTTGGGTTTTGAACTGTTGATCAAAAAAAAAACACGACAGACGACAGCCAGGAACTGCAGATGAAAATTAGCCTGTATGGCTAAATCTTGACACATTTCCATGTTGGACTCAGGTGCTCATGTTAATGTGCATTGTCCCAAATAAACATGCAAGCAATTATAACTGGCATCACCCAACTGGCATCTTCTTTTTTTTTTTTTTTTTTTTTTTAAACAAGACCAACAATTGGATTAATAGAGAATTGGATAACCCGCAGATTCATAACTGTAGGGTTTCCATTATTTATTAGACAGTACAAATACGAATTTTGAATCAAATGCTTATTTCCCTCAGTAGTTTTTTATCAAATGAAGTGGTGTACTATCCCAAGAACACAATGCCAGGGGGATTTAATGGCCCAATATAGATACAATAAAAACAAGCTTAAGGATAAATTACTTACTACTACTGTAGCTCACCAGCAGCAGTAGTTTACCAGCTAGCCCTGCAAGTAGTCACCAAGCCTCGAGGACCAAATATTTACCTGTGCTGCTTTCTGGTGTGACAGGGCCTTAAAGGTCCCAGTATTCTTGAAAAGCTTTTCCCAAAAGCACACAAATACACACACTACATAACAAGCCAGTATAGCAGTCTTTATCCCTCCATTACATTATAAAGTACACCAGTGTCACAATGTAATGTACTGCAGTAATGGCAGGAGAGTTTCTTTAAAATGTAGTGTTATGGTTGTTGACTGAGCCAAAACTATTACTTTTTTTCTTTTTTTTTTACTGAAGCATTTGTTGATGTTTTCTCATCTTACGTTTGGTATATTTTGTTTTGCATGCTATAATTTTGATTTTACCCTTTATATAAAACCAGTGTGTAACCTATAGTGCAGACTGTGTACATTATTGGTGGTGCGGGTGTTAAAACGTTGGCATCGCTGTTTTGCTCCCCTCGGTAGTTATTCATGTTGTCTAAAGAGTTGGTTTTTGGCGTTATCATGTCCATGTTGGGAGTTAAAGTAGAATGTGTCAAGTGTAAAAGTTGCTACGAGTACTGAACTCTAAACGATGGTGTGCTACAGTTTAATGTACGAGTTGAGCGAGCGAGAGGTTGTGTTAACCAATGTACCTGGATTAGTTTGTTCGAAGCATTTGCACAATATTTTTGAATTCATGGGCTGACAGAAGTGGTTGGTTCATGTCTGTATATGTTAATGTATATACTCAAAAGGTTTTAAAAAATAAATAAAAGGAAACCAAGGTATCAATATATCTAATATTCACCCTGCTTTTGTTTTGAAAGTCCATTTCTGACCTGAGGGTTTCATCTTAAACACCAGAGGCCGGCAGTCACTTCACTCCGTAAACTAGTATGGATATATATCTGCTCATCATTCATTTATGATGCCCATTTACCAAATTCAACACTCCTGTGTAGAAGTCGAGGTCAAAGGTAATAATACATTTTGTCAGAGGGGAAACGAGAACAACTCAGTTGTCTGGATGTGCTCTCGCTGATTCAACAGCAATGTTTTCCAGGACGTGAGATTATTCATTCACCAGCATAGTTTGTTGTCACCAAGTGGTTTTCAAAGCCTCTGTTGAGGAATACATATAATAAAGAAACATTGTAATTGACATTTGGTGTGTTTTGCTTTTGTTGCACAATATTACATTGGATTAAAAACTTTAGTTAATTGGTTTTGAGAGGTTTGGGATTCCCTTGAAAGACTTCTCAACAGCTTAATTCAGTCAGTCTCGATGCTATCGGTGTTCCTTTTTGAATATGTCGATGCTGGACATAATTCAGCCCCTTGCATTGGTTTCTGAGTCCGAGTGTATTTTCATTGTCACCCTCCAGCTGTGAAAAAGGTCAACTGCTGTTCAGACTGCAGAAATGAAAAGCAGTCTGAAAGAGAGCCTCTTTGTTGCTCTAGCTCAGTCACTCAGAGGGGAGTCATACTACATCACTACCTAACATGCTTTTTAGGGGATGGGTACAGCAGCGTGTATGCCTGCATTTATTATTGGTAGCCCTGGTGGAAATAAAACCTTTACACTATCAGCGTCCTCCCTGGATTTTCAACCTCAGCTTCAACCTGAATCTGAGTTTTTGAGTGTCTGTGCAGGTATTTTTAATTGAAGCTACGGATTACTAAAGATGTTCCGATAACAATACCAGTATCGGCTCCATTACTGCCTAAAACACTGGTATCGGGAAGTACTGGAGTTTATGCACCGATCAGATACCACGTAATAAAGCCCTAAAGAAAATCTACGTTAAAAGTAGTTTATTTTTGTTCTTTTCCTGTTATAACTGACTGTCAAACTGGAGAATAAAAGAAAGTTCTGTGGCCTTCATTGTTTAGCCAGACAGACAACAAAGATAGAAATAATATCACATCCATACAGGGATAGTAGTATACAGTTGTGAAAACATAATAACATTTTTGACACACTGGTATTGGATTGGTACTCTGCATCGTCCGATATGCAAGTTCAGGTATCAGAATCGGTATCGGGAAGCAAAAAAATGGTATCGGGCCATCTCTACTTGATTACTACATTTTCTGACAGTAGCATAAGAGAGAAATCACATATGCTTAACTATTTGGAAATTAATACATCTGCTCTTTATTTCACCATGTGTGTTTCTGGATGCTGGATATACCAACGTTACAACCAAACTCTTCTTCAGTCTCTGGAGTCAGCGAGCACTAGCAGTTATCTTACAGGAACACCGTTGAAAGTTTGTCACACTAACAAATGACATTACCTCCAATAAATCTATGCTTTAAAGCAACATTATGTTACTACTTTACCTAAAAATATAACTTATATCGCAGTGGTCAAAGAACTAGGACGGTTTTTAAAAAAATACTTAAACAAGAATCGTTGCCACCATGAGTACTCTGCCCAAACACAGACATGACGGTCCGCTCACACTCAAAAGGCCCATTTTATTCTATTTGGAAGACCATTTTAAATGGAACCAAAATGAGACAGCGGTCCATCATCAACATAATGTTTATTGTGTAATTATGCTTGAGCATTATTTAACAGGGAATGTCACTCAAATATTTCGCTTACATCCTCATAAATGCTTTCAGCAGCTGCCTGGTTGTAAACTCAAACAACTCTGCTGATACGGAGTCGTAGACTCTCACTGTCTCCAGTCAGGAAGTGCACAAAACAGCCCATAGTATTTACAAACAATAACTTGTAGATTCTTCCACATACCCTATTGATTTATGATTTAATTATAAGGCATACTGAGGAGCATGACCACAGTAAAAATTCCACGGTTCTCCGATTCATTCTGAAATAAAACGTTTGTGCTTGGCACCTCAGATTTAAAACATGTAAAAGTTGGTAAATCTACAGCTTCCTCATACCGTATTTATCATTCATTAAATTAAAAAGAAAGCTTAGGAGTTAAGACACGAGTGCTAATAGTTAAAGACAACCTACTTTCATTTAAAAATAAAAATGATTAAAAAAAAAAGAACTTTGGCATTGAAAGGTTTCGCAACATCTTAATTTAAAATATCTTTCCCAATGTGCAAAAAGCTTTTTACATTTTTTGAACCACTAACACAAATGTACATATCTTTCTAAAGCATGTCCAGCAGTATTTCTTTACTTTTTTTATGTTCAGCTAATCTGAATGTAGTCTGGCTCAACGGATGTACATTGCTGGAATATAACCCGACATCCAGCGTTCTCCCCTTCAGCTATCTCTGCTAGCTATTTTGCGAGGACACCGTTGCTGCATCCGGGGGGCTCAGCGCCACCCAGGACTGTTGTGATTGTATTTCTTTAAACCAAACAAGCCAGAGCTCCTCTCCCCGCCATCCCAGAATAGATAAGCTAGACAGCTGGTTTTTAGTGATAAAATATCTTCATGCTGGACACACGTGGATGTCATGAAGTCATGTCCAATGTCTTAAAAGCTTCATCAGTCTTTCCATGTGTAAAAGTCTTTATGATGGACAAGGCCTTATCCGAACTCCAGTCAGGTTTAGGATTAAAGGAATATTTCCTTCTCTTTGCTTGTTTTGGGAACAGGAGAAGGCGGCGTGCTTGTTTTGAGAACATCTTTGGGAAAAGGAGGAGGCGCTGGCGGTGGTGGAGACTCGTTGCTGCTCCTCTTGTGTGTGCTAAAGGACTGAGACGTTTTTATACTGCGCATAGATCCTGGTGGGTTGAAGGCACCTGAAGGGACAATGAAAAACTAAATACATTAAGCTACTGTATCAGCAAGGACAGTAATTCATACCCATATAGCTTAGCATATAAACAGAAATCCCCATGGATAATGGCTCATCTTTAAAAAAAGAAATTAGAAATATCTTTTTTTTCCCCCCCACTCATTCCTGTTGTTTGGCCTTCATAATCAGCTTGTACTTCTTTACATACAGTATGTTTGGCAGGTTGCAGATTCTCCACAAAGGGGGAGGCAAAACATTTTTTCCTACTATGGCCATGCCAAGACCCGCCCTTCAATATCATTCACACACACTACTATTGGCCAGGCGTCCATGCTTCCGCAAGGTAATGTAACGCGGTTTGTACAGGTCCTATCCCCTGACCAATCGGCTATCCTAACCTTAACCACTCAAGGTCAATGCCTAACGCCAACCAATCGAGCTGCTATTAAAGGGCGGGTCTTGGCGTGGCCATAGTAGGAAAAGGTTTTTGACAAGGGGGAGCAGCTCAGTCACTAACCAGTGCTACACATGACAACCTGCACCACATACAGGACGGGAAAGGAATAGCAGGAGCAGTTTACACATGTTGATGTCGCCACCTTCAGGCATAGAAAGTAGTAGCTGTTGCAATTTGAATCCTTGTCAAAGTTGCTGTTTGTTTTTGAGGTGTTACATTTCACACTTATATCACCTTTTAGCTAAAATACCATAATTAATCAATATGTAACATGTAATAATTGTGTAACACTAAAATTTCTAAACATCTATGAACGCAGACGAGGTCTTTAAAAAGAGTTAATACAAGTTTAAAAAAGTTAAAATAAAATATATATATATAAAAAAAAATAAATACAGAGTTAATTATTCTACCAATAAACAACAGATTATTAGAACTACAACCAATAACACTCAAGTTTAGGGTTATCCAAGACCTTAGTCAACCTACATTGCTTATATTGTTTGGTTTTTCTTTTGCCATCTGCACTTGATTGGGATAAGTGGTCTGCGTTTTTTTGTTTTGTTTTTTTAAACACAGGTGGTGGTGATACTTATGGATAGACTATCAATTCAAATCAAGTCTGGATATCCCATGATGTGGGAACAAATGTGATTATATGTAGGGGTGATGTCTTTATAACAGACTAACTCAGTGAGAAGCCAATTCTTTGTCTGTACCTGACAGGTAGATTCTTTGGGGACTGCCGTTCCTTTTGGCTCTCAGACTGCCTCCTTCTTTGCCGGTCACTCGGATGGGCAGCACCTGGTTCACGTCTATACCAGCTGGATGTAGAAAGACAGGCAGGGGGGGGTGGTCAGGGTTGACACACTAACCAAATCTTTAAGACATTTGAATCTGACAGCTGATGGAGCTTGTTATCTACCAGCTGGCCCGCTGCTGATGAACAATGTTTTCTAAAAGTTCAGCTGCAGCTAAATGTTTCAAGCAATTGTGGTCACCATCTGCAAATGTTTCTCTGTCCAAAGACAATGAACATCTGCTCATTTCTTTTCTGAAGCCTCCTCTATTGTAAATGCATGCAGCACCAGTTTTAAAAACTCTTTGAGAAAGAAAGTACACAAAGATTTAAAACTAAACTGTATCCTGACCTGCACTGTGCGTTCTCTGGTGGGACCCTTTCTTCTTTTTCTCCTTTCCCTTGGACTGAGCAGCCAGCTTGGTGGGGATCTTCTGTTGCACGGCGGCAGGTTTGTGCACCTGGTTGGTGGTGCTGATCAGGTGGACTGGCAGCTCGGGCTTGGCTGGCAGAGGATTGATGCTCTCCCTGCGCGGTGGAACCTTTGGAGGAGTTTCCATGGAGTTGGAGTTGGTGGGCAAGATGTGGTGCTTTCGATCCAAGGTCCCACCTCCATTTACTATGCTTCCCCTAAACGACTGGTAACTGGAAAGAGTCCAGCGCTGGGGAGAAAGAGGAAATGCATAACTCAAACTCCGTTATTTCAGGGAGATATATTAACTGATCTCCCCTTTGACTTCTACCTGTGAAGGTCAACTCGTGCTGTTTTTTGCATTTTTGCTTTAAATATTTAAATTATATTTTTTAAATGTGCTGTAAGTCAACGCCATTGTTGAGTTCCTCATCAAAAGTGTCAGCGTTAAAGCAAGGATCTATTTAGTTCTGATTATCTTGTTTCAAAAGACTTAAAACCACCTTTGTTATATAAACTTTGCAGACTTAATGTTCCCTGACTAGATTATACTTTGTGATGGACAGATGAATACACAATCAGATTCTCATCCTATTCCTCACTTGTGTAGGATCATCATAGTTGGCGTGTACTGGGATGTACTTCTTTATTTTCTCCTGCAGCTGCTCTAGGCGCTCCCTCTCCTGATTCAGACGCTCCTTGTTCTTGTCTACCAATTGTGTGGATTCCCTCAGCCTCTCCAGATCTTGCTGATAGTCGTCCTTCAACCTCTCCAGCTCAGCATTCTCTTCATTGAGCTTCTCCTCCCTCTCTCGGCAGTCCTCCTCCCTCTGTTGCAGCTGAGCCTCCAGAGTCTCAATCTGTATCCTCTGCCGCTCCCTCTCCTTCTCCCAGCGCTGCTGCTCCTCTTGAAACTGGGCCTGCAGCTTGTGCAAGCTGGCAAGTTCCTCCTTTTGCTTCTCCAAGTTGCGCTGCTTCTCCTGCTCGAGCAGCACACTGCTGTAATGACGAGCGGGCTGCTTGCTCTTTGTCTGAAAAGCATGCTGCAGCTCAATCTGGCTGTCCTGCTGGGTGATGATTGCCTGCCAGGGACAAATTGAAAGAAACATGACACTGAAACATGAAATCTACTATAGGAAAACACAAATGTATTATTATGGTAGAAAACGGATCGCATTCTTTTCATAAAGCACACATTCAGCGTCGCAAATATAGCAAACAGCAAAACATTGTAGAAATTAGGTGCCTGCTGAATACAATGTATACTTGAGAGCAATTCACAATGTCTTACTTCCAAGCTGTACAGCCTCTGTGCGAGCAGTATCACCCTGTCACAAACCTACAGAGAAAAATAATAATGCAAACCAAAAGACTTACAGTGACAGATATCAATATTTCTGTTAAAATGAATATAGGAAAAAAAAAAAAAAAAAAAAAAAGGAAAATAATAAGTATAAGTATTAGAAGAAGTTACCTCCACCTCAGGGAAATGAGCGGAGGTTAAACTGTAGTCTGGCATCTGTGTGTTGTCATCAGCCTTATAGTAAAATAGCACAAATGTAAATACTTCATGTTTTATCACCAGATGGAGGTAAGGATAAGATCCTTTATATCGGTCTCACTCACCAACTGTTCCAGGCTCTCAGAGCTGTAACTTTCCTGGAGCTGAGGGTCCCTAGTGGAGGGACTACCCTCGCTGCCACCTGCATCTCCATCTGAAAAATGAAATAATACACATCCAAAGTCAATAACTTCACATTCAATAGGAGTAGAGTGACCTATACTTTCTGATGGTAAAGAATATTTATTGTACAGGTACAAACGGCAGCAGTTACTAGCTTGTTTTTCAGCTCGGAAATTTTACACACACACACACACACACACACACACACACACACACACACACACACACACACACACACACACACACACACACACACACACACACACACACACACACACACACACACACACACACACACACACACACACACACACACACACACACACACACACACACACACACACACACACACACACACACACACACACACACACACACACACACACACACACACACACACACACACACACACACACACTTCCCTTATGTACCATTTAAGAGTTCCTGACCACCTCTATTAAAATGTCAAAATGTCTTGACATAGATTCTACAAGTTGCACATTAATAAATAAGTATATAAACACATATGTTTGTTAGCCCATATTTAAATTTATCAGCAATGTTTTACTGCAATTCATTTAACTGTCTTCGCTGTCACACAAACAATAACACGCATAAAAAGAGGTAATGTCACCACTAGGTTAGTTTTGGGTCAGCTTACCTTTCATGGCATTTGCACCTGAGTTACCATCAGCCACTCCAAAGGTCTCAGCCCTCCCGAGGCCCCCCTGCATCTTACCCTCATCCAAAAGGTTTGGGTCTCTTATCCATGAGAAGAGCAGGGTCTGCAGGTTTTCCACTGCAGACAAAGAAAAAACAATTCCTTAATCTCCTCCTTAAAAAACTTCATCAGTGCTCTCAGAGTCATGACTTGGCTTTATGGGAAAACAGAGCGGAGTATATTTCACCTTTACTTCTGTGCATATCTCCAGAATTCAAATATTGACTGTTATGGCATGACACCAATTCACGCAGAAATAACCGATACTGAATACGGTCTCATTATTCCAACCACGTGACTTGAGTCACAAAACTGTGTAGGAACGGATGTTGTCAGCTCAGCTCTTACCCTCATCGATGGCTCCTCTGAGCAGTGTCGCCCCCTGCTGGAGGTCAGTGGCATCTCCTCGGAGCAGCAGCCCTTTGTGGGGGGTTTCTTGCTCCGTCGTCGTCTCGTAGAGAGCAGCAAAGATCTGCTGCTTCTCGGTCAGCATTTGCTTTATCTGGTCATCCCTTACCTTTAGAATATCTAAAGAGCAACAGTATAACACAAACATGTTTGTCTAATAAATGCAGTGAAAATGAAATAAATTGATTGGATAGTCCCTCCTGTGGGGCAGTGGAAGAATAAATAGTTAGGTTATGGTTACAACGCTGCCAGGGACTGAAAGTCTTGTGTACTTGTGATATTTTAAACTTACTTCAAATAAGGGCAGGTTGACTAAGCATGGCTGACCCTTTTCACTGATTCCCGCTTTACATAGTGCACGAAAATTGACTGGAAATATATCTAAATAGGATCATGCTCTCTTGCCGTAAAGTTTCTGAGACAAAAACGGCATTCAAAGAAAAAGATGTTTGCATACTGAAATTTACAAACTCCCCCCAAAAAATAATGATGCAACATTTTAATCTACAAGGTCTTCATCAGATAGAGCAACTTCTTTTGAAAGATTGCAGATTTCAGTGTGTGGACAACCTCTTCTTTTCCTTTAGGAACATCAAACAACAAGGTTTTTTGCTTACACAATCCAACCTTTACTCAAATACTTTAAAACATTTTGAGACCTTTAAGCTGAGCCGTATTTGATTTTCTGTGATACAGGCACACTAGTGAGCCGTTCGCTAAGCACATGTAGACAGAACATTTGGGCACACCTGGATATTTATTTGGTTGAACATATAACTAAAATGAACACTGAATGTGTCTAATAAACAAATCTCTTCACATTCTAAAATCTTGTGTACTGCTGGCTGTCTTACCTTGAAATTGTTGCAGTTTCGCAGTCAGTTCACGGTACTGTTCTTCTTCAGGATAGCTGAATCACAGACATCTTACTCAGTATTGTATTTTATGTCATATTTCAAAGACATGCATTTTTATTTTTTATTCTGACCAGTTATTTTTTTTTTTTTTTTATATATATATAATCTTTTCCATACAAAATGTTCTCTTTATAGTGCTCATTTTTTTAATCATCTCATAATGGGAGGATGGAAATGTTGTTTGGTCTTTTAGGCTAAATTTTAGATGACATGAATCCTTTACATTTTAGAAATCCACTGATATTTTCAGTTGATCACCTTCAAGTCAAGTAATGTACTACTGATAAGGCAACAGGAATTTGATTGATTACTATTTGAAGTATGTACTGCCCTCAAACAGAACTAAATTATGATGCTCTTATTTCAGTCACATTTCAGTCTTTTACTATCATCAGTGCTCATCAATGCTATTAACAGACTGTTGCAACTATTCTATGAAACATTCGTAGAGTTGTAATAAAATGATGCTCTTTTCAATAAAACTCATCTGGCTCTCCTTCTAGAAGTTCTTTTCAGCTTACTTGTTCACAGCTTCCCGTATCAGCCTCGTCCACGTGATGCGTTCCTCTATGGAGCGTGTGTGGATCTCGTACATCTCTGGCATG
>NC_041342.1:19228164-19345664 GCF_004354835.1 Perca flavescens
GAGCTAGAGGCCGCCCCGACTAGATTTAAATTGAAGACTCGATTTAAGAAGATCAATGAGATTGATTGACTGCAATGATTTACACGAAAGCCTGCTGTGGCTTCAAAATGACTCTGTCCTACCTGAGAAATGAGAATATCCCCCAGATGTGTGATCTGGTAGTTGCTTGGGCTTCCTTCCTCCTGACTTGTCTTTTGGCGCAATTTGAGGCAGTTAAGGAAGTGCTGGTGGAGGGTGAGCAGGGATTCCACCCCAGCAAAGAGTCGCTCCAGCCTGGCCTCCTCTATCAGCAAAGACTGCCTTAACTCGTGCATGTAGACATGGAGAAGGATTTTTAAGGTGCGTACATGGTGCATCTCCGTCTGGATCAACTCTAGGAGATTTAAGAAAGAGGGATCTCTTGATTAATACATCTGGGTTAAGTGACTGAAACATATAGGAACATTTGTGTGGAGTATAATGACAAGGACATCTGTACTCTCTTTACTCAACAACAAAAGGCAAACAAAATCATTAAAGTAAAAAAAAAAAAAAAAAAAAAAAAAAAAAAGAACTTCCACCAGCTCAAAGCTGTAAAAATGTATTCTTATGGAAACACATGGCTGTTGTCATTATACTTTTCATCATAGTAGAAGTATTTACAATCAAAAAGGTCCTCAGAGTTAAAGAAATCCATCCATCAACATCATAATTATAGGCATTGTCATTTCTGCTTAAATAGTGCAATTACTATGTACTCTGCCATCATCAGTGATCAAAGTTTCTTCAATGACTGATTGACATGAGAAAGTTCTGTCTGTATATACACACAATTTATTAAGATGATATAAGATTTTAACTGAAAATATCTTTGGGATTATCCATTTACAGATTTAGCCGGTTAAGCCTACCATAGATGACGTCCTGCCTTTTAACAGCCTCTTTGTTAAGGGCCTTCAGGTAGTTCTGGTCCACAGCCATGTTCCACGACTCCGCCTCCAGGTTCTGCTGGTCGGACTCCAGCTCGCCTTGCAGCAGAGCATAATGGGAATCTGGATGACACATAGAAAGTCACACTGGGACTTGTATCACCCTAACAAGGCTTGTGCTTTGTGGTCATATGAGTAGCTATATCCATGATTCATAACTGGACAAGTTATTTTTAATCATTATTAAAAGTCTTATTTTTGTGGCAAAAATGTTCTTTACATGGCGCCAGGTTATAGTCGTGTCATACAGTTTCATTACTTACAAACATAGAGGAGGGTTTAAGTCAAGAAAAAGAGATTCTAACTACTGTAGAGTCTTCTAACTGTGGATTCTGTGAACATGTAAAAATAATGCCACTGCAGCATTACACATTATGCACTGATTTTTCTCTCCGTCCATTATTGAAAAAAAAAAAACTGATTTATTTCGTTGTGTCACAGAATTGTATTTAACTTAATATCTCCTTAACAACAATAATGACTGTATAATTATTTATCAATACTTTGTCATTCGTATTTTCTGGCAAGATGAGCTTTGTCAAATCACAGATCAAAAAAGTACACGGGAAGAATGTATTCTGAAAAATCTTTATCTGTGCAAGTCGTTTTGGGATGCTGAATTCATTTTGTACGATGTCCCAATTACAAAAGATTTGTTGTGACAAAGGTACAGGGAGCTTTCAGCAGCTTCTCATCGTGCTGACAGTGACCCACTGACCTTCTAGGTTGATGGACTCAGCCAGGGAGGAAGCCAGCGACACAGAGTCCTCAGAGGAGAGCTTCAACCGCAGGACATCGACCTCATCCATATCAGATCTAGTTCATATGTGATAAGATAAAACTCAACAGGTAAAAGTCGGCGCACAAACATGCACACAAAAAACAACAAAACGGACACATACCATCAGAAAATATACCTATTCAATGCCAAGTGCAACACAACCTTGATGTCAAAAGGAGAAATGCCAGGAAAAACAAAAGACATCCCATGACTCAGAATCAGGTTTTTTTTTTTTTTACATGAATGAAATGAACCTGGAAAAACATGAACATTTGTTTTCCAGTCAAGAGTCAGCAGCTGAAATACAATCTGTGTCATGTATGTATAAATTAGGACACTGTCGGTTGTGGTCGAAGACACAAATGTACAGGATGGAAATCACGTTTAAAAAAAAAAAAAAAAAAAAAAAAAAAAAAAAAGAAAACACATGCTCACCAACCTGGGACTTGTGTCGTAAGAGGAGGAACCAGACTGAACACTGTGTTTTTTAGGGGTGACGGTCATGCCTGGACTAAGGAAGTAGGCAGGAAGGCCATGGAAGTCTGGGGGAGAAACTCTCCCTGGAGCAGAGAGAGAGAGAGAGAGAGAGAGAGAGAGAGAGAGAGAGAGAGAGAGAGAGAGAGAGAGAGAGAGAGAGAGAGAAAAATAGACTGAGTAACAAAGAAAAATACTGTGTGAAAGACTAAAAGAAAGAAGTATGGAAAAGAAAGCGACAACAGATGCAGAGGAATGAAGCTTAAATTACCTGTTACAAGTGGGTGTTTTCCTTTGTTTTTTCACTCTACATGGATGAATTAAGACATTTGTCTAAAGATGTCCACACACCATGACGGCAAATGTGTTGCAGTTATTCAATCATTATTAGGACTCTTAACATTTCTGAATACATATAACATTTATTTACATTCGGGGAAACACATTAAGGAACAAGAGGCCTCTTTTACAATAGTGTCCAGTTCACATCATAAAAACAAAATGCCTAATCAAGTCAGAAAACTGAAATATTCTTACCTTTTAGAGCATGCAACAAGTAATGCTCAATACAATGAGCTGTGTTCTACAGTTATGCAACACAGACTAGACTATTTACTTGTGTAAAACATAACTAGTTTTGTTCATGTTTATTCACTGTTTACTTTGACTCATTCATTTTCACTACAGTTTTGTACAACATTAAAACAATATGATTACATCACCACAATACAATAACACTAAGTCAATGTATTATTATCGCCTGGTGCCACTTTAAAAGCAAGGATTAAGAGTTTATAAGTCAACAGGAAATGCAAAAAACAACATACCTTTATTATTAGTTTGAAAGCACTTTGATGACTCACAAGCCCTCAAACAGAAAGGTTGGTTACCTACAAAAGAAAAATGACTGTAAAATAGAGAGTGCATTTGTATGGTGCTGAATCCAAACAACAAGCTGCTGCTAAAGTAGTAGTACTATCTAGCACTGAGAGGGAACTGGTTTGGCAAACTGTGACGTCACAACTCAAGTTAGCGCTCAGGCAAAGACACAAAAAGATAGTGCTGGAGAACACGGAGTTGTACTATGAATGACAATGTATTACAGTGACACAGGTACAGTATCAGTTTGCACATACATGGATCAATACTTTATGTTCCACATTAAAAGAGACATTACATGACATTAATGTCAACAAGCTCTTACCTAACCAGCATATTACTCTCCACTCTGTGATGCACATCACCGCAGAACGTGGTGTGAAAATGTTAACAGATACAGTAATAATCCTATGACTGATGCAGCCTTTCAAATCCAGCTTTGAGATAAAAGGGTTTCTCATTTCTGTTCCGTTTAATGACTTTCAATGCCAATCATCTCTATGTCTGTGACAAAGAATGACTCACCTTGTTCATATATACACTTCTGCTTATTGTTTTCAGTGTTATGTATTCCACCATTTCCTTGGGACACTGGAAAAAAAAAAAAAAAAAAAGCGAGAAGAATCCTGTTAAACCAGTGGAGTAAAAACAAGAGAGGAAAATGCAGAAAGAACTGACAATCCTCTCTTTGGTCACAGTCTTATTAAATTTGGTGCAAACTCAAACAGAAAAAAAGCGAGTGTCCTGGTTTTCAGAGCAGTTACCCTCAGTGACCCTACTGGGTGGTCTATGATACATGCTAATGGCCCTTAAGGGTCAATGAGACTGATCACTGTTGTGTACAAAGGCCTCCACCTGATTCAAAGGTAGCAGTAGGAAAGCTCGTGGCAATACAGACAGGAGGAACACAGCTCTATAGTTGTGTGGGTGGTTACATAAATTATATTGATCAAATAAACTTGAACAATGCATAAAATACAGCCACAACTGTTAAAACAAAAACCCTCCAAGCTACAGTACAAGTTGCATCCTAATTATGCAGTTGTTCAAAGTCAGACACACCTAAAACAAACATTACTGTTTGAACTAAGGAGTTGTGTGGCACAAACTTACACAGGAGCTCTTCTGCTAGCCTCTGGCTCACCGACACGTCCTGCAGAACAAGAGCATAATCCACAATATCAGTATTTGCAGCACACTGCTTAGAAAGGCTTAACACACCTCACATGCATCAGGGCTTTAAATTCAACTAGTGCTAAAACGGAGATCAGAGAATTACAATTGTGATGGTTGATTAATTGCTTATGTCACAAGACAAGTCGACATCCATGCTACAGTAGCAGCTTAGGAACAGCAGTGCTTTGAGCTAAATTCTTACGTCAGCATGCTAACAATGACGATGCTAACCAGGTGTAATGTTTATCACAAACACCATCTCAGTTTAGTGTGTTAGCATGGTAACATTTGTATTTGGTGATAAACCAATGTAATGAACAAACTGAACAGATGATAGCGCTAGATGAAAGGTTAAGGGATCCCCATGAATGACAGTACAAACATTTATCACAGTCCATCTAATAGTTGTTGAAAAAAAAGAAAAGAAAAAAGAGCAAGCATGCGTCATGTTTGCTGATAGACAATCTTTCCATTAGTTGAGATATCCAACAAATATCACTCTTAGTTAATTCTTGATCACTATTTATTCCTTGCTGTGGCTCGCTTCGCAGATTTCCTTTGATTGTGGTGGCACCTGGATCCTGGTTGTGGCTGCTGCCATGGTCCCTCTTGATGCCCACTGCTACTACTATTATTAGTAGTTCTATTATCATCAATGTGACTATAATTGCCACTGTTCATTATGTCATTCAATTATACCCACTGCTATAATTATTATGAGTAATATTTCTGCATTTATTGTAGTTAGGTATTTCTCTCGCTCTCTCTCTCTCTGCAGATGGCCACCAACAACCACGAGCCAGGTTCTGTTCGAGGTTTCTGCCGCCACCGAACATTGTGCTTTTGGAGGAATTGCTGGCTCTAGACCTACTCGGTCTGTAAAGTGTCTTGAGGTCCGTTATGATTTGACACTATAAATAAAATAAAATAGATGTCATTGCCAGGGGACAGAAGATAAAACAGTATGAGGAGCAAAAAACCGTAACATGGCTTGCGGCTGGGTTTGTGAAAGATGTTTGTGTACAGCTTCTCCTCTGTGCCACAGAGCATCTTGTTTGGATTTTAATTGGCTCACCGACAGGTAGCCTATATGCTGTATTGTTGTGCGTTTTTCCTGTGACTTACGTTAAGCGGCTGTTTGTATGTTGCTATTGTGCAGTTTTGTGTGTGCATGTGCAAGGTTATTGTGAGCCCCTGCAGGCTTTACTGATGTTTGCTAAATGAAAAGCATCTTCTGAAGCTTTTCCCCCCCCAACCACATGCTCATTAAAATGCCCTCTTTACAATGAATAGGAGAAGAAAAAAACTCTGGACTAAAGTCATGGAGCAACCAACAGACAAACAGGGCCCTGCAACAATGTCAGACATTTGCTCGTTTCACCTTCACAAGTGTGAGGAAGTGTGTCAGTTGTTTTGTCATTTTACAGACTAAAGGAATAATAGGTTATTTGTAAGAAAAATTATTGTTGGTTGCAGCCATAGTCTAGTCACAAATCTCAATACTGCCTAGATCCCTCTGCTCTACCTGCTGCTCAACCATTTCTTGTTGTATCCTGAAAACAAAATCATGAAGGAGTAGGCAGGCTATCACAATGTCCCAGTTTGTATTACAATACTCTAAGAATCACATATTTCCCTTTACTCTTTTCGGTTCTGTCTTTTGGGATAGAAATAACAGCAGCTATTGGACTTAACCAATCATATTCATTTTTTTTTTTTTTTTATACATGATTGTTTCTGAATACCATATGCTACATTTGAGATCCTCAGCATACAAATTGGGCTGCAAAGATTAAATCGATAAGTTGTTAACTATTAAATTAATCGGCAACTATTTTAATAATCAATTAATCGGTTTGACTCATAGGACGGCGTATTAGGGCCATCCTTGAGGCTTTTTTAAAAATTAATATTGCGAGAAAAAAGTCCCATGTGAACATTACGAGATTGAAGTCGAAATTGTACGGGAATAAAGTCGTAATATTGCGGCTGCAAAAAGGGAGGAATCCATGTGCCAAAGAGCACTAAGGCTGTTTAGTGTTGTACTGCCGGCGCCATGAGGACCGATTCATTTGATGATCTGTCGTATTGCGTAGCCTAATACTGTAACGCAAAATTACGACTTTAATCTCGTAATGTTAACATATGACTTTTACGACTTTATTTTTGTAATTTTAGATAATTTTTTCCCCTGAGGTGGCCCTAATACTCCGTCGTAGAGTATTTGTTTTATGGAAAAAAAAAAAAAAAAAATCTCTGATTTCAGCTTCATAAATGTGAATATTTTCTAGTTTCTTCACTCCTCTATGGCAGTAAACTGAATATCTTTGAGTTGTAGACAAAACAAGCCATTTGAGTGACATTTTTAATCGATAAAATAAACAACTATGAAAATACTCGTTAGGTGCAGCCCTACGAACAAACAACAAACTTTACAGTACCACTTGCTTAAGCACTTTCCCACAGACACTCTTATCACATTACTTTCTTGAAAGACTTATTTCAAAGCCTCATGGTATGTTATTAGCCATATTGTAGTTGTATGGTTCAGGCCCTTGTTGTGAGTGACAGCCACACCTCAAATGATTCACCTACTCTGGGTGGAAAGGGAACAGAGCAGCATGAAATACAGCTCATTCCCTGAAAGAGACAAAACAAGACAAGCAAGTCTGCCAAGTATCCTGCAGAGGATGGCAAGACAGCAGAAAATACTGCTACATGCTGTGTTTTGTGGAAAGTAGTTTCACTTAGAAAGACATGGGCCCATATCTCTTCAACACCACAACAAGACTAATAAAAACAAGTGAACGTAGCTGATGTTCTGCCATGACAAGACAAATGAAATCAGGCTATTGACGGTTAACAGCCCTGAAACTATACCCATTTGCCAGAGGAAGCCATGAAAGCTGACTGATACAAAGAAACCAGTGATCCCGGTTGCTATTGTTCCTAATAAACCCAGTAGGCTATATTTGTTTCACATCATCACAGAAGTAGGCTATAATTTGTAATTAACAAGAAACATCAGATTCCTCAAAGCAACAGGTGTTGCACTTTCCATGTTGCCTTGAGTTTACTCATTAACTATCGCTAGATACTGTCGGGCTAGTGTGTGCTGTAAACGCATGCCAATGTGTTTCTGTCAGTAAATCAATCCTACCCTTACCAAGAGTGACGTACAGTATGTGTGTATGCAATGCAATGTGAGCCCCGGGTAACCAGCACTTCCAAACTGTAAACATATGATATGAGACTGACATGAAAATGTAGTCATAATTAACGTTACCATCAGGGTGTGTGTGTGTGTGGGTTATCCAGCGGAAGTGGATTGTGAGGAATGTCAAAGTGCTAACGTTAGGTGAGGGTAACGTTAACTGACCTGGATTAATAACGTTAGCCACTGAAAAAAAGTCAGCAGAGACAGGTGCTTCGAGGTTTCAGGGGACAAAACAAACAGGTTTAAGAGTCGACACCGGAGTAGCTGCAGATGACAACTTATTAGCTAGCTAACGTTAACTCATCTAACGTTACCTAACTTACCTAGCGATAGCTAGCTACATAAAACGGTTGGGCTTGAGATGTAAAGTAAGTTACTGATTTAGGTAATGCTGACCAAACAGAGTTTAGCTAGCATTAATAACGACAGAGTTTAGCTAACATTAACCGAATTAAGGTCACCATCTTTTAACGTTAACCAATGCCCGTTTATCAACTTTTGTCGTGTCCGCCTAACTACTAAACATTAACAAGAACAACCCAACAACAGTTTCATCTTACCCGGTGTTGTAATTATGCAGCGGCAGTGCCAACCGAAAGCAAGAGACAACTTTATTTCCAGGCAAAAAGGCAAGAGAGGGAATAGCATATACACTGTGAAGATGCCTCAGGAGGAACAAGTGCACAAATAAGAAATAATGGAGCTGAGCTGGAGGGGGTGTTTTAAAAAGAAATCCCAGCCTCCTTTGGATGAGCCCTCCTTCCCTCTCTAAGCATTGTGGGAATCGTCGGTTAAGTGCAACCGACGCATTTCGCAAGTTCCAAAATGTAATTTTCACCACGCATTTTTTTTTAGCTAACTGGCTTAATGGTGTGTATTTGGTAAGCTACAAGTCTATATAGCTACTAGGCTACTATAAGAATATGTGAAAGAAATTAAACTAGCAGGTAGTTTATAACATAAATAGAATGTCCTGTGCTACTTACTTGTACCTTGTTTCAGGGTGTATTTTGTGATCCAGACAATAGACTATTAATATTAATTATCCAGACGGATTGAGAGTGTTGGATTGCAACAGAAGGTACTGTATTAAGAGCAGAGGTGGTTAATGCTCAGCAAGAGAAAAGTCACTATACTGAATGGACCTTGTGGTGAGAATACTTTGTCAACTACTGTTTCCAATGTCAATAATACATTTTCAATCTCAATTTTTTATTCAACGTGGACAAGAAGTCCTTAAAGTGCTCAAAAAAGCATTTGGACATATATAATTCCATTATTATGGACACACCTGGGTGATTCCACCTGCTGTGGAGGATTGTGTGCTACAGTTGAAAGCTCCTGAACAGTTACGGAGTTGTACTTGTGCAGAGAATGTTTTGTCAACCAAAATCCCTACACATTGCAAGACATGCACCTCCTTCACTTTGTTTGACTGGATTAATGTGGAGTAGTATAGTCATTAAGTTGCATTATTCAATAATGCAACTTAATCAAAGTATGTACCTGATATGCAATAATCATTATTGCATATCAGGTACATACTTTGATAGAGGTTGCATTTAGTGATCCCCAGACAGACTGAGATGTGGAAATGAGGCCCTGACTTTACCTTTTTTTATTATACATGATTGTTTCTGAATACCATATGCTACATTTGAGATCCTCAGCATACAAATTGGGCTGCAAAGATTAAATCGATAAGTTGTTAACTATTAAATTAATCGGCAACTTAATCATGTGGAGATGTGGAAATGAGGCCCTGACTTTACCTGGACTGCACTGGGCAGGTGAAACCATAACCAAGATTCTTTTTAGAAACACTGAGGTCATAAATCCCTCCTAACACATCCCTATCCTCTCTCAAAACATTTTGACGAGAAACCAAAAAGAAGAATATATATTTAAATATGTGGATTTTTCATGTTCAGTTTGAGTGTTTAGTTGAGTTGAAGGAAAGGTTAAAGATGCAGTAGGTAAGACTTATAAAACTAACTTTCTGTCATATTTGCTGAAACTGACCCTATGTTTGAATAGAACTACATGAAGCAGGTCATTTAAAAAAAAAAAAAATCCAGCTCCTCTGGCACCACCTACAGCCTGTAGTGCGATTTGCAAAAATCAACCGCTCCCTGTTCAGAAGCATCAATCAGTGCCAGGGGGTGTGTGTAACTGAGTGTCAATCACTGCTCATGCACACACATTCATTCTCCCTTGTGGGGGGAGGGGCTTAGGAGACCGTTTTGGGCTTTAGCAGAAAGGGGGGAAGGACTGAGAAGTTGGCGAAGTTCAAATTTTTTGGCTAAGTCCTGGATCTTCGCAATCCAACCTACAGCACTTTTAATATTGTTTTTCAAGTATGTCTTAAAACAATACTCACATGCCCAGTTATTCGTCTGGACTGTAAGAGATAGTGGGACAACATCCAGTCCTCATTTGCAAAAAATATTTTTTAAGTTTTAAAGATAGAGGCTTTAACGGTCTTAATTCATTAAATAAAAGTTACTTTTTTTTAGGATAAAATTCCCTATTTGTGTTTCTATTTCTCAACTGCAGCTCACCAAGAAAACACTGTCCCCTTACACAAATACATATGGGCATTTGTGTATTCTATTAACACGTTAACCTCTTCTGTAATACCATATACAGCTCCTGTCTTTATGTAAGATAGTCACAATTATTACTTCATCTAGACTCCCTTTACATTATAGTGTTGACACATTTCACATTATGCTTTGTCACTGAATTTTGTATATATTCAATGTTGTGCAGGAATGAAACTTGTGTCAAAAGTGCAAAGCTTGTATGTCATCACATTTCATTGTTGTCCAGTAGGTGGCATCATTGCACTAAACCTAATACATTAAAGCCTGAACCGTGGCACAGCCATCCAGCGTTATATCCAATTACAGTTGACACCTTCATTACAGCACATGGCATTTAATATTTTTGCAATTTGATAAAATGCTTTTGATTAATGCCAACAGATGTGATAAGTCACTACTATCGGCATATATATTGTCAGACACACACATGAGGAATTGCTGTACATAAACATTTCTAGACTACATTTTAGTTATTTTTCTTCGTTGTATTGGTTTCTTTAGTTATAGTTCTTTATCATATTTATAATTATTGCAATTCAGGAAATGTTTACTCAGAATTTAATGTCATTATCATCATCTGTAAAACAGTATGTAAAAAGTAAAATATCCTGTCTCAGTATATATACCTTCATAAAATATTTAAAATAACCAAATTTGAGGGCTAAAAGTACTTGATCATGTAGTGTTGAATGGTTTTGTAAAAAATAAATATCTGCCAAAGGATTCTTATTTTATTTGTATTGGCCTCAAAAATCCAATCTCACTCGGCCTCTAGTTTGTATGTAAATTGAGTTGTGTGTGTGTACATCATATTTACTGTATGTCTGGCTCTGTCTGAAACAAACTCTTACCTCTCCATACTCTACTCACTGAGATAAAAGCACAACTTCCCTTTATATACACACATGACAATCTCAGTACTTAAAGAAGAAACAGCACTGTTTGGAAAAACACATGTATTAAGAGAATGGAAAATAACAGAAGCACTGCCGAAGTCTCTTCATGAATGCACTTTGCTGCGTTATTTACAGCACTATTTTATTTGATCTTGATATGACGGGCAGACATCTTAAGCTGAAGACGCCAAACACTCCTCCCGGACACTGTTGGTTGATCATGAGTCCAAAAAAGTTAATTAGTATGATTTTCTGGATTAGAAAAAATAAACATAAGAGACTAACATGTAAAAACATTTTCTATGACTGGAAATACCTCAAGAATGACAAAATATCAGCTATGTACAAAAACATCAACAATATATTTATATATATTTTTTTATCTTCTATACCCACTAAAATATACCAAAGAAGCAGCTATTGGTCAATCCGAGGAATTCATTCACCAACGTGTTTTTGAAAACAGTTTAAATATCCTTCAGCTGTAAATGTGAAAATAAAAAAAAAAAAAAAAGAAAAGAATGAAACGTAAATACATTTTAAAATATATCACCCAACAGAAGTCCTGTATTTATCCTGTGTGCCATTTTGGAATACTGCAAAGTGTGAGGAGGTAAGCCACTTCAACCAGCTTCTCCAATGGATGAGTTTGTTCGAGGATGGACCATCTTTGATTATCCAACAGAGTTCCCAAAGTCTTTCATTTTCAGTTCGTCATCTGCTTGTGTACAAAGACTTAGACATCGTTCCATGACAACTGATGTACAGTAGGCCACAGACAAAATAGAAGGCCATTTTTTTTCAAAACTAAGCAACCCAGGGATGAAGCCTCTTGTTGAATTGGGGGAGAGGGACACAGTCTGGACTCAGGAAGGGACAGTGGGTTTAGCAGCCGTCTTATTTGTCAAAAGTTTGTTTCACAGTTGAATCCATTATCCACCCAGTCTAGCACAAACTTGGCAATATATATATATATATATATATATATATATATATATATACACATACAGTATATATATATACATACAGTATATATATACAGTATATAAACTACAATCATGAACAAGAGAGACGCTGGAGGTTTGTCCATAAATAAAAAAAGTGTCTTCTGGCATACATGTGTGGGCTTTCTGTAGTGTGTATTTGTGGCATCTGAGAAGAAAAATAAGGTCCTGAGCTATGCACTGAAGGGCTCATGTAGAGAGAGTGTGATAAAAGTGTGATCTATATAAAATGACAACAAAAAACAAAAATATATTTAAATCTATAGCAATGACGTGACTGCGTGGGATGTGTACAGTATGTTAGGAGGGGCTGGACCGTGGTAGGGCCAGTATTCGTCCGTTGGTCTTTCCCCCGTTCATGTGTGTGAACGGGATGTGGTGCTCCTCGTAGGTGCCCCTCAGGCCCATGGAGGAGGCCTCGTCCCTGTCCAAACACTGTTCCCTCTGTGAGTAGGACGATGGGTCCAGCGGGATGCTCTCCATGTTTTCCATGTCCAGGTCAAAGTCTTCGGTCTCGGGTGGCTTGTTCTCCTCACTGTAGAAGAAGGACAACTCCTGGAAGGAAGGATGCAGATCCTCGCGTAGCATCTCGATGATTTCCTGGAAGGCAGGACGCATCTTGGGGTTGTACTGCCAACACATCTGCATCAGGTTGTGTCTGCGTGAAGATACAGGGAGAGTGAGATCACGGTTAAATGATACTGATGTCTGAAAGTTTTGTTTGTTTACTATAGTTATTTCTTCCTTTCACAATGTACTTATTTCTTGTTAACATAGTTGTCTGTCCGGTGTGGTTAGGAATACCTAATTTAATACAACTTATCTATAACTGAAAGGATATGGCTAATGATATTATACTTTTTTCTTAATGCCGATGAAAATTATTTTATCATACTAACAAGTATTTTCTGTGTAGCCAAGGCCTCATTTGTCTCTCCCACAGAGCTCCATTGTTGTCCAAAACCATTAAAAACACATTAGTAAGCCACACTGTTTCTGTACTGGGTGACTTGTTCCTTCATTATGATGAACCTGGGCACTGTAGTTTATTTTGAGTCAATCCCACATGTACACCATCCTGCTGCTGTAAATACACTAGAACACCAAATGCTTATTAATCCACGGCTACAAATATTCCCTCCAGAAAACACACTTTTTAAAGTAACATTTGCAGTGCCCAGCTGTTTCAGGAAATTACTTTGCCTTGTTGTTTTTTTTAACTAAACTGTACATTTGTTAGTCAGCTTAGTGCTGAGTGCCACAGACAGGTTTAGGACAGACTACTGGTTTTAATATTTTCATGGGATTCGTTGATCAGAAAAATACATCCCCAGCCCTGATCCCCTTGTACACTTAATATTTACTTATTATACTAAATCTTTGTACTTTAATCTGATATTGTCATCCTGTTTCTTCATTTTGTAATTTTACTTTTGCTACTACAGTTTACTCTGTTTGTACATGCAACATCTATTGCATGTCTGTCCGCCCTGGCAGTTGCTGAAAGCTTCTTTTATTTTTCCTGTTTATTGTACAGATTATAGCTGCAACTAACTATTACTTTCATTATCGATTATTCTGCCGATTATATTCTTGATCAGTCAATAATCATTATTTGCCTATAACAGAGAAAAACTTCCCCTGCACTTTTTCACAGTTCAAGCTGAGGTCTTCAAATGTCTTGTTTTATCTAACCAACCGTCCAAAACTCAAAGATATTCAGTTTACAATGATATATTATATATTGTGATATAAACAGAGATAAGCAGCACCTCACATCTGAGAAGCTGGAATCATAGAGTTTTTGGCATTTTTGCTTAAAAAATAACTTAGATTAATATATCATCAAAATAGCTGCTGACTTATTTTCTGTTGATGCACTAATTGATATATTGACCAATTGTTGCAGCTCTAATGCAGATTGTAGATGTGGAAATTTGTGATTAGGAGAAATGTAAATAAACTGACAACTCAGGAAGTCTGAGATAATTTAACACTAAAACTCTTGTTTTCCTCAGTCCATATCTACTACTACTACTACTACTACTACTACTACTACTAGTACTACTACTCACAGTCTGTCAGCGCAGTTGTCTGGCCGGTCCAGGTAGCCTCCGTCCATGACAAACTTGAGGACCTGCTCGTTAGACAGGCCCTGGTACGGCTGCTCGGCCAGCGTGCTGATCTCCCACAGCACAACCCCAAATGACCTGGCAAACAAGTTTAAGAAAGACAACATGAATGAGGACATGACAATTAGGCACCTGACAGAGTAATCTGTCTGTAAACACTTGATGCAGGGAACAGGTAGACTGAGGGCAGAGGCGGCGGCTGCGATGCTGGTAAACAACGGTGCATGAAAACAGGTTAGCTACACACTCATGTTCTGATCTCATATTTTAGTATTTGTAATGTGTTTACTGTTCATTATTCTGGTGTGTGGAGAAGCACTAAAAATGGACTCAACAGGAAACGATTCACCTCTGGAAGATAAAAATATATAAATAAATAAGACAATGTATTTGTAATGTAGAAAAAAAATGGTACTTTATCAATGAGTAAGCTGACTTTTACTCTTTGCTTGTAGAATCTTCTAGGATGCTGTATGATAAATGATCAAGTTTTATGAATGTCTTCCACAAACCCTGATTTCTTAACATTTAATTCTCCTGTTTAAGATACTGCTTGACACCAGCTGTCACTCAACACCATGTTACAGTATACCATGTACAGCATCTACACCAACACACAAACCCAAAATCAGAGGTGTCACTGACCAGCAGTCTGAATTTGCGGTAAAGACCCCGTCCTTCAGAGACTCAGGTGCCATCCACCGGACGGGCAGCAGGCCCTTCCCTCCCTTCCTGTAGTAGTCCGTCTCGTAGATGTCTCTGGTCATTCCAAAGTCTGTGAGGAAAAGATGATTTTTATTTGTTGCATTCACTGATGTGTACACTTAGTTACAATGCTTTTGTTATGTTTAAAGGGCTTAATACATTTTAATGTCATTTAAGACCAACCTATTCCCTAATGCTTTTCAGTGTCAATCTATTCAGGTTGTAATCTGTTTACCAGTTTGGTTCTCTTGTCTGTTCTGCATGGAATTATGTAATGTACGGTTTGATTATATATGGGTTAATATATGTTTTTTTTTTGTTACGTTCAAACTTGAAGACACAGAGGGGCTGCATAGACAGGATAGTAAGTGAATGCATCCAGTAAGTGCAACTCGGCAACCAATTTGCTCTACACTGGAAAAGAAGACACCTAGGGCCTCATGTACTAAAGCTTTTGCACCCACTTCAGGCATATTTGTTTCACAACGCACGTAAAAGCATGGCGAGGTATGTACAAACATGCCGCACTGAGGTAAAAGCGCAGACTGCCTGTCACAGGAACTGAAAATGGCAAATTGCACTTTTCCGTGTCATGCGTATGCATTCACGGGAGGGTCACGGAAGGGTCAAGGGGAAAGTGGGAGTTTTCCATAAAGAGATGGGAGGCGTAAAGTGCACCTAATTATGTATTCCGCGGTATGTACAAAAACATCCAGTGAAAGCGCGCCTCTATTTTGCGGTGAAAATTCTCCGCCTCTTAAAAGCAGGTATAAACCAGCCACAAGCGTATGCCTCCTGGTGAAATGGCAGCAGTAATCTGGGCAAGATGGAGACATAGGCCAAGGAGACGAGCTGAAAGAATTTTTGCCACAAGGATCACACTTTTTAAGTTGAGTGAACACAAAATCATTAAGAGTTAAGCAGCCATGCAATATTACAGTTACTGGAAGAAATCAAAGATGACATTGAATCTCCGACTCAGCGTTCACATTCCATTCCAGCAGTTGTTAAACTCCTCGCTACATTACAAATATTGGCATCAGGATAATTTCAAAACAGTCATAGCATCAGCAGTGGGAATATCGCAGTCTGCACTCAGCCGTATCATAGCACCAGTACTTAGCGCTTTGCTACAGCGCAATTTACGGTATAATGGGCGGAGAAAGGCGCGGATTACCCAATGAACTGCAGGTTTGGTAAATACGACGTGAGCTGAAGTATCACAGCGTGTGCTTTCTGCGGGTTGGCCATGGCACTGATAACACTACGTTTGCAAATGTACGTACATGAGGGCCCTAGTGTACACACTACAGTAACAATATTGAATTGACCTCTATCTCAAAAATGGCTCCTATGTGGGTAAATACCAATTTCAAATTATATCTGCAGTCACAGTGACGTAAGTAGCAGCATGCATTGTTGTCAAAAACTCTTTTGTGCCTGTTGTGCTAAAACTCACCTCCTATTTTGACGGTAAGATCGTGAGCTACCATGCAGTTTCTGGCTGCCAGGTCTCTGTGGACAAACTTCTTAGCGTTAAGGTAAGCCATGCCGTCGGCGATCTCAGCGGCCATTTGGATCATCTCCTTTAGAGTGGGCGGTGGACGCCCGGGGTTGTTCTGAGGGACACAAGACACATTTTCAATATCTGATCTGCTAACACAGAGATTCACACATTGTTTTCATGTCAGCAACTCATGTTTTACTACCCAACCTAGGTTTTAATACTTAAACATTTGTTACTTCTTAGATCCCACAGCATAAAGAAAATAATCAGGTTTATTATAATCAAAAGTTAATCATCACACTTGACTTGACACAACAGCTTAGTAGCAACAGTTTTTTCAGTCAGTTTGGAGGCCTGCTGTTTATCTCCAAACAAGCCTGTTTGATGTTTTCAGCTGACTTTAGTGTTAACTGCTAAACTCCTCTGTCCAAGTGCTCAGTCCTTCTTCCTCCTATTCCAATCCAAGTGCCATCTGTTTATTTACACAATTCAGAAGATGACACTTATCAAAATTGTGTTATTGTGTAACGGTAATTAAAACGGTATAGCAGCTTCAGTTATTGTGTTAACGCCACACAAATAGATCCATATTAGGCCACACAGTTCCTTCTCTACTTAAATTACATTTGGTAGATGTGATTTAGTTCTGAATTCACAACAATCTGTCTGGGAGGAAAACAGCAGATGTAGTGAAATGTGTCAGCAGAAAAGTTAATGTGTTAACTGGCAGTTAATTGTTCTCTGTTTGTACATCTGTTGTGAGGATAGAAGTTGAGGAACCACTGCACTTTTACATGTAAAATAAGTTAAGTAAAGTGTATTTATATAGCACCTTTCAAGTGCATATAGTGCCAAAGCAGATCCTAACTTCTCTTAGGGTGAGTCAAAATAACAACAGTAAAACACTGTGTGTGTGTGTGTGTGTGTGTGTGTGTGTGTGTGTGTGTGTGTAAACCACTGATAGTTGAGAAGTCATGTATTAATGCCCTTTATTGTAAAAATAATTTCCCGATGCAGAGATAAAATAGAAACCATCAGAAATACTGATTAAAAAAATGCAACAAAGGACTATTGCACTATTTATCTACATAAAAAGCAGAAGTGAAAAGAAGAAAAAGAAGCGCATGGCAGAAGATAAGAGTACTTCTGCTTGTATACTGTTGCAAGGTCACTAAACCCAAACCAAATATGAGCATATCTTAAAAGCTTCCACTTGGGTTTGTGATTCAGGGGTGAGTGTTGTAATCTAATTACGTCAGCGTCCGGTCGTAGAGAGCGCAGAAAGCTCTTCAGGTCTCCGTGGGTCATCAGCTCCATCACCACCAGGGTGGGCTGGCCTTTAGACACAACGCCCAGCAGACGCACCTGGAAGACACGGAAGAAGGGGTTTTCTTTTCAATAAACAGTATAGTCTGGTTTGAATAGATTTGGAATTATCTGACAGATGGTCTGGGGCAAGGTGATACTGCCGCCCTTCACACAGTTAAATGTGGGACAGGTCTTGTATTTGCCCATGATGGGACATTTCTCACTTACTTTTCTAAATCGGTACGGTGTCTTATTATTGACACTTAAAACATTCCGGTGGGGTTCATAGTTTCACACTCTACCCAGCACTTTTACACATTGTCAGTAACAAAAACTGACACTACAATGCCTCGTGTTTATGTACAAGGCAAGTTTCAGAAAATGTTGTCTCTCCTTACCACATGGTGGCAGCTGAAGGCCTTCATGACCGAGGCCTCGTTCAGGAACTCAATTCTTTCTCTTAGGCTGGCCGACTCGTTCACCGTCTTCACCGCTACGTGCATGTCCCCCTCGCCCTTGATGATGTCCTTGGCGATGCCCTCGTAGACCATGCCGAAGGAGCCCTGACCCAGTTCCCTCAAAATGTGGATCTTGTCTCTGCCCACTTCCCACTCGTCCTCCTCATACACTGTAGGCAAAATTGACAGGAACATGTTACACATGCAACTTATAATGACTGAGTTCACATGCACATAAAGCCAGTGAGTTAATAATGTGATAATGCAGTTCATCAGTAGTCAGATTTCTCTCCTATTCCCTTGCATCTTTCAAAGACTTATTTTTATGTAAATGAAATGTTAAAAAAAGACAATCTGGTTAATATTACGTTGTGCTGCAGCTCAAAGTTGAGTAGAGCATTTACTCACTGACTTTGTCATGTGCACGTGCACAAACCATTTGCCAAATAATACGAGAGAAATCTACCTGTCTAAACAGGATTTCTATCAGGAAACATTACATTTGTCATTCACAAAGTTTCAGAAAAAGGGTTACTGCTGAAATCTGAAAGAGGTGTAGGTATATTTTTGAGTAAAGCGCCACAACCCCTTAAAATCAAAATTATGAATCCATCTAAGGTAAATAATAAAATAAGTCAGCTTATATTATTGATTGAAATGGCTGAAATCCTTTGCTTACTGTCATTAGCACTGAGATACTCTGGGTTTGAAGAGGCGTAGATGGGACCACTAGGTCCTTGAGTTTGACTAGAAGGAAAAAGAGAGAAGTATTTAATAAAAACAGACAAAATATAAAATAATTTGAAAATGAGCAACAGTAATGAACAGAATGTGCTGATTGCGTACTTCTTCCTGAACACGACGAATCCTGCCACGGCCACAAACAGCAGCAGGACAACGCAGATGATCGGTCCAATAATGATCTTCACGACGTAAAGAGGATCGCCTGTTCAACACATCCGGCCACAGACAGTGAGTCACATTTCATTATGAAACCCACACATTAAACGGCAGCTAGGATCAATGTGCAGCTCTGTGAAGATAATCAGCTTCAAGTACAATTGGTAGCATCTTTTGATCTTGACATAATGGTTAAGAGGACCAAGTCAGACGAGGCTTCTGCAAGGAGCTGCTCAGAGCTGGGAACAAACTGAAATCAATTAGATATATAGAGTAGTGGTGAACTAGCTCTAAAAACAAAAACAAAAAAGTAGAAGTTAATTATTAGGGAAACAATTTTGATGTTGTGAAGTTTCCAAAGTTGCCGTTTGATTGACATCTAATGTCACACTGTGAAGTCTTAGTATAAAATGGTAAAGTATGTTGATGTTTTTGTGTACTACCTGCTAAAACAGTATGATTATTAGTATGTGGGACATACTGTATAGAATCTGAATGTTGTATGGATTTGGAACACAGCTCAAGTTTTGTCTTTATGGCAGATGGACACTTACTTGAATCCTGGATGTAGAAGTACGTGGGTTCGGTCCAGGATCCGTTCCCGGCCAGCGAGGTGGCCCTGATCCTCACCGTGTAGTTCCCAGGATGCATCACTTTCAGCTTGCAGCCCCGGGTATCTCTGTACATGTTCCTTGACACGCAGTAGTGCAGCTCCTGCAGAAGAACAATGCTGAGGTTTAGGCAGTGGACAACAAACGATAAACCGCAAATGGCTGCTTCATAATTTCTGTTTAAATAACATTTTGACTCATTGTATAGGATAGTGTTTCATGTTATTTTATGTTTCCACTGTGGGAATATCTGAGTTGATTTTTAATGTTTTCCACAGTAAATGTCTGCAGCATCAGCCACATGTTTTGTAGACCTGTCTCCATAGCAACTAAAACATGGTGCAACGCTAAAATTACGTTTTTATTAAGTTTAGCAACCAAATGACATTAGGGAGGCCCTAAGGCCAAATTTAAAAATCCAAGTCAAGTGATAAGTATTGCCTCTCTTATTTATCGGTCCTGCATGGGTAGTTTTTGTTCAATATGTTTATTAAGTGTTTTCAAAGTAGTATAATACAAAAGGGCAAAGATTATGAGTAGAATATTATGCCAATATGAAGAGAAAAGGAGTAAATAAAAAGGAAGTAAATAAAAACAAAAAACCTTGGGCGTATAAACAGTGAAATGCACTGCTACATCACCGATACTCTGCAATAAAAATAAAAACTGAGTTTATCAAGGAAGAGGCGAGTGGCATATTGTGAATCTCATAACTGTTCAAGGTCTCCATCAAATTGGGCAAGATGGTCTAAGAATGGCTGCCAAATCTTGTAGAATTTCTTAAGATTGTCTGTCATGCCATATCAGATTTTCTCCATAAGTAATACAGAGGTGAGTTCTATTAGCCACGTCTTGAAGAGTGGCACTGCTTTGGACCTCCAGAGCCTTAAAATCAGTCTCTTTGCAATTAACATTCCATACATAATGGTTTCTGCATGGGTAGTTTTAAGATGGATACATTTAATTTGGTTCTCAAGTAAATTGTCTTTCATTAGTAGCTCATGTGTTCGTGTTCAATGAGAAAGGGAAATATAAAAAGTGCTTTCTGAGTACTAATGTACCCACTGACCCAACAAGTGTGTGTGTGTGTGTGTGTGTGTGTGTGTGTGTGTGTGTGTGTGTGTGTGTGTGTGTGTGTGTGTGTGTGTGTGTGTGTGTGTGTGTGTGTGTCTTCACCTCTGTGTCTCCCAGCCTCTTGTAGTTGACCTCGTACAGGATGATCATACCATTTGGGGACACCGGTTCCTGCCACGTGACGTGCACTGCATTTTCTGTCACCTCATATCTGATGGGACCCTCGATGTCATCAGCTTTGTCTGCGGAGAACAAAGTCACGTGGTTTCATGAATCATATTTCTATTAAAATTCAGGGTTGTTGGCGTAAAGTGGTGAGATGTAGGGGCATCCAGCTGGCCTAATGGTCTCTCCCTCTCCCTCTCTCTCCAGGCATCCCATCTGTCTTTACACTGTCCTTTGTTAAACAAACGCCAAACTGCCAAAAAGCAAAATCGTTATATATATATATTATTACCTCTATAATTTAATGTAGTTCTTTTTGAAACAGGCAGTTGGATGACAAATTAAAAATAAAAAAAATCTGAGGGTATGGAGTTAGAAAGAAGTGAGTTTACCAGACCTCTGTATCTCACTTTTCATCTCTGCTTGAGGACACATTAGTTTGTTGGTGGACAAGTTGCATTGTGAATAAACAAGTTGTTTGTTGCCAAACAAACAGATCAGAATCTTTAAGATGTGAGTTTTTATTTTTTTATTTACCAAGATTCAGAGGAGGAAAAATCTGTGATAGAGAGGGGATAAAAAGCCACACATTTTGAGAGCTTCGGAGCTACAGTCGATTCAAACACCAACATCTCAAGGCTAAGGCAGCTACGACCCTCTTGATGGTGATGTGGTTTTATTACATAGACCCACACTCTCCCTCTCCTTAGTAACAGTTACAAAAGAAGAGCTATCAGTAAAGCGGGATTTATGCTTCTGCGTTAAATCCACGGCGTAGGTACGTACATAGGTACATGTAGATACGGACCCTAAGCCGAAGCCTGATGTGCACCACACACTCCCCTGCTTACACACATGCCAGCTCTGCTATTCTCTTAAAGAGATGCGCTAGAACGACTCAGATACCAGCGCACAAGTATAAACCTCAGGCTACTTATGTAGGCTACGGAGTAAGCTCTGCGTAGAGCCCCCGCAGAAGCATTACTCTCACTTAACTCCATACCTTCAGGCAGTGTGCGGGCGCTGACATACGCTGCCATGCTGCAGCGGTCCGGATCGGTCAGGTGGTTGCAGGCGTGGACCTCGATCTGGTAGCTGGTGAAGTGGCGCAGGCCGGAAATGACCGTGGACTCCTTGGCGTGGCTGTGGACATTAACCACTGTCTTTGTGCTTTCGAAGGTTTCCTTTTCCTTGGGGATGCCTGTGCCCTGTGGAGGGCTGGGGGCGGTGGTGAGGAAGGGTTGTGTTTGGTTGGCGATGCCCACCACAGAGCGTCGCTCTCTTGAGTGTCTAAACAAGGTAAGGCAAGTTTTTAAGTTTTAAAAACAGCATTAGACATTCAGAGGATAGAAGCAAAATTAAATGAAAAAATAATTAGATAATGGAGATTGCAGGGAGCAGCAGTTGGAGCCACAATGACAAAAAAGGGGTTAAACTGCCAGTATTCTCCGTGAGAACTGCTTGTCGGATATAATAAGTGTCTGAAACTAAGTTTTAGCTGAGTCCCTGGTACTCAAGTAACTTTAAATAGAACATTATAATTTATATTTAGTAATAATAATTATAATGTAGTAACATTATTAGAAATAGTCCAAATACTCATACTGCTTTTTCATGAAAGTGCTCAGCATGATACAAATACCAAACAAAAGACGGTGCATGAGAGATTTACTTATTTGTGTGGGAAGCTAAACTGAAAGCAAAGTTGAACTGGATTGAGTTTGACAACATGAAGACAAAGAAAAGAAATGCCTTTCTGATTTAATCCAACTTGACTCAAACCCAAAGTTAAGTAACGCTACAGTTTTCTTACATTTAATTCTTAAAAAGACAGCTCTGTTGTCAGTTGTCTTACTTGATCTCAAAGACTTCATTGTGGAGATAATTCTCAAAGGTTTTGCGGTACTCTGAGTCCTCTTTCTCCTTCTTGAGCTCCTTGTCGGTTTTGGGGCAGGCGCAGCATCGTGTCCCCGGGCCCTGCTCCTCCGTCTGGTTCCATTTCTGCTCCTCGTCACTGTCGACCTGAGTGGGCACTCGTGACGGCAACTTCATCCCTGGTGAAATGGAGTCAGATATAGCGACCAGAGAGAAAAAGAAAACATACAGTCAGACAGAATGGAATGACTGTTGCGACAAAAACATAACTCAGTTTTATGCAAAAGTATCAAAGTACACGTACACGTACACACGCGCACACACACACACACACACACACACACACACACACACACACACACACACACACACACACACACACACACACACACGCCTGAGGGGCATGTCTATCATTGGCATCCCCTGGTCTTCACCCTCTCTACTGGAGATAAATTACCAGTGACACAACCTCCCCGCAGACTCGCATCTCTCCGGATGTGTGGGAGTTATGGGAGTTTAAAAGAGTTAAGTTTGGGCTCTGTTGTGTGCTGACATGGAAGGGCACTGATGGCAAGGCATTCACGTAGGCCAGTCTGTGACAGGAATAACCCAGCTGAACTTTGCCTGAACCCAAGCCGGAGTGAGAGGAAGATCCTGATGTCCTAGTGCCAGGTTTCCCGTAGTTTAAGCGACATAATACTACGCAAACAAATGATTCACCTTAATTGCACTTGATTTTCTTGCTCGGTGGGTACAGAGTAGCACTCGGTTCAATTCACAAAGGGTCACTATGCTTAAAATGTTCTCAAAGATAAAACAAGTTCTACAGATGCTTTTCTGCTGTACTTTTCTGTCTATCCTGCTGAGAGTGAGACACCATGAACAGTGTGCTTTAGACATATTTCTGTTGTCGTTTGGACATTTTTAACTCCAGTTTTAGTGATTTTAATGTTTTCATTTAATTCAAAAAAAGACTCTTTGGGTTAGGAAAATTCTGCCAGGGCTTCTAAAGCTAATGAAAAATGAAAAAAGGGGAAGATGTGTTGACTTTAGATATGTCAGTTTTAATGATGTTTTATTTACATGAAGTAAGCAAAGCCTCACTGTTTGATTGTGTACTTCTGTTTTGTTAATTTGTAAATAATGTGGATTGATATTTATATTTGGAAAATCTAAAATAAAATCTTGATATGATTACCCATCAAATAGATTCAGATCACAGTCATCACAGAGTGTCCTGGGAGCAGACAGGAACAACTTGAAGTAGCCAAGGGCTTTTTGAGAAGAGCTCTTCTGCCAATGTAAACATCGCAAAAGACATTCTTTCTCTCTCTCGCTCGCAGACACACAAAACCACAAACACAGAAGCAGACACAACAACAGGTTGACTATAAACAACGTGGCTCACCCTTTTGACAGTAGTCAAACTTGTAAAGCTCGCTGGCTTCAGGCTGGCGCTGGCAGAAGACCAGGTAGTGAGTGATGTTGCCGTTGGGGTCGTTGGGAGGTTTCCACTTGAGGATGATCTGGGAGGAAGAGTTGGACGAGGAAATGGGGTCCAGTGGGACTGAGGGTTCTGGGGAGACGTCACACAAATACAGAGGTTTAACAAGTAATAAGGGCCTCTAAAAGCATACTTTTGTTTGTTTATCCATCAATCCCTGTATTTGTTTCTGAAGGGCAGCTGGTTGCTTAACAGTGACAACAAAAACACAAAGCATAAATATCTTAAAAATACAAAGTAGAAATAAGTGAGAAACAAGGTACACACATTAAAACAATGTAAAGGTTACATTGTTACATACGTCAAATATCAGCTGAGACACTTAAATGACCTACAATAACACTGAACGGGCAGCAGTGTAAACTGCAGCCTGAAAATGTTGACAAGCTAATAATCAGTAATTAAAAAGGTCTTTGGTCAATTTGAAAAAAAAAACTTCGACTGATCACAATACTGCAGTTAAGTGAGTTAAAAAGTTAAAGGTCTGTGTTTCTTTCATGTAAAAGAGATGCTCAATATTATTTCACTACAGACAACAACTTTTAGTCCTGAAACACAAAAAAATATCAAAAAAATCCTGATACATTGGTGTCACACTTAGCTAATTTCTACCAACGAATCATTGGGAATTATTAAAGATAGCAGGGGAGAAGTGCCCTTTCATTTCATTCACTTTTCATTCTAATTTGCATTTTACGTTACAGTATAACTAATGAAACACACTTACTGGCAGGGTGTTGGCTCTGTGACCAGCAGCTGCCTGCTCTGGGAATTTGCAGTTTTTGTTTATTACACTACTCGATATATGTGTTTTTCTCTTGTACATCCGAGTGATAAAAATGAGTGCTGCATGTCCAAATTTTGTTTGTTTGTTTGCATTTTTAGTACTACTTTCTGCACTCTGGTTAGTGCAGAAGAGAACCTTGTTTTGTTTGTTGTAATATAACATTTTTGTTTTCATTTGTGTTAGTCTTTATTTCAGTAGTTTAGTTGAATCGTGTTTTCCAGTGTGGCTTTGGTAGTGTTAGTTAAGCTGTGGTTTAGATTTAGTTTCAGTTCTGGTTTTCAGTAGTTTTGGCAGGTGTGGTATTTTGAATATTTTAAAATGTGGCTGTGAGAAAATACATTTCAAATAATACTTATATAAAAATATAAGAAGTCAATATAACATTCTCAAATAATTTTTTTTCTTACTCTTAATTTAGATTATTCGATTTAGAATTGCCTTAATTGATTTTTTACATCAGTTGTAACTTGTTGACAATGTTTATGTAACAATGCTACATTCTTCATACATGTTACAGGAAAATGTATTTTCAAGTTGCAAAAGAAACGTGACTTATATTTTTCTTTTCTTAATTCAATCCTACTTAGTGAACACAGATTAGCAGCACTAACACAGGAGGCATAATAAACAAGAGTCACTGTGTGATTTGCAAAAGCAGGATGGGGTGCCAAGTGCTTTTTGTTGGCAAGAATTAAATGCAGTTAAAAATGTCTTTTGCAGCTACATAATCATTGTTTTTTATCCAATTATACATCTAAATGTGCTTTGTGATCTCTTATTTGCATCAGATGTGGGCAGCTGATAAAGTCTTCTGTGCTGCGAGTACAAAAAGAGGTCACCAGCTACATGTGGCAGGAACACTAACTGGCATCACCGTACATCTGACTGTCTGGTGAGCAGTCTTTTGAGTTGATGTATGAATAAGATTTCCGAGTGGGAGGCAAATAAAAGACACTTTACATCTTAAAAGTGTCCTGGCCTGAAGTGGATTAGGAGTTCTGAGAAGACAAAAATATTATTGAACAAAGTGTTGACAATTGTACTTCATAAGAAAAGTGTGTGTGGAGGAGAACAACTGGGAGGAAGGTGTGGTGTGTTGGGATATCAGACTGAACCCTACGGAGACACAAAAACCAGAGCTTCATTGTCACAGTGCGATTGTGTTGTCTGCGTTTCATGACAGTGCAACACACTGGTCCGACCACATTGTCCAGCAACAGCTTATTTGTAATGACAGATTTGCCCTTCTGATGAGGTATGCTGGTTAGACATGACACAGACCAGGAACCCGGAGCGGACCGACAGAAAACAACCCTCCCTTGACACGGCTGACTGACTGAGTGATGCGTCTCTGCTGGAGGCCTGTTTCGTGTGAGCGAGGGATGCCATGTTTGATGCGGTTTATCAGGAAGGAAGAGCACATTGTAGCACATTGAAGCCGGTTAGACAGGTAATAATGACTGCGACAAACTCAAACTGCACACGACGCACACAGTGGGTGGCAAAGTACAATTAAGTACTGGGGAAGAGATTTATGATTGCTGCGTGACAGACTGATGCAGACACCTTGCACGCAGTAGCACCCTGTTGGTCGGTGGCACCCCAGGCAGATCATGCCATCTGTCTTCCTCTTCCCTGTTCTTGTGCCAAGGACATTTTGGCAGCTGCCAGACTGACACACATAACACTGAGTCCACTAGTCAATGATAGTAACGCCACAAGAAATGTGTATTCGAGTCAATCCTAAAAATACTTTAATTCTAGCACAGGAGAAGAAATGGACCTTTTCCTCTGCAGGAATTTCACGAGCCGTAACCTGGAGCTTCTAATAACCTTAACTTTTACTATCCTGTAAGACTTTGGTTTGAGGTTCAACCTTGGGTTTCCACTGTTTGGAACATTTTTCATAAATGTCAATAAAAAAACAATGCTTCAGGTAGCTGTATCTTTTATACTTGCAAAAAGATATGTACTAAACATACATATCACAGCAACCCCAACGTTACTGTAAAATGTCAGGTATTTTGAATCAGAACACCACCTGTATATATAAATACACTTCTACACAGTTGACATTTAAGAGTCATTAATTGCATTCAATTAGAGGTGTTCCGATACAATTTTTTTCTTTCCGGATACCGATTCCGATACCTAAACTTGTGCATCAGCCGATACTGAGTACCGATCCGATTCCAATGCATTAAAATATATACTGTATATCTATTTATTTTTTAACAACTGTATACCACTAACCATGTATGGATGTGATATGATTGCTATCATATCAAAATAAGTAAATACATCTAGAAATAAATAACAATTCCAAAAAACTGTGCATCCACAATTTAGTAAAATAAAAGAAAAAGACATTTAAAATTTTAAATAGTAAAGTAACAGTATAAACCGTAGCCACACTTAAATTGGCAACATTAGTGCCACTCCTCAAAACTGAAGCTTCCATACTGTACACATCGCCATTTCACTGGTGGGATTTTCCAGTGTAAATTATTGTGAAATTGTGGACATTTTTAGCTCTGAGTAACATTACACTCCTTTTATCACTGACACAGCGCTGTGGAGATAGGTCTGACAATACGAGAATACACTCTGTTACACTCTCTGCAAACAGACAAAACCGGAAATGAATTCTTCGCTGCTTCAAAACAGTAGCTGCCAGTGCAACTTTCTGTGTAGGCTACTATTTTTTGAGTGACAATAGGGCTGGGCGATACGGAGAAAATTAAATATCATGATATTTTTGACCCAATACCTCGATATTGCGGTAGTATTGTAGGGTTGGTGCTTTCGCAAAATGTTTATATATAATCATCAGTAACGTGGATTTAATGACTACGTGGGTAAAGGCAAATAATAGAACAGCTAGAACAGTCTGGTAAGTTCACAAAATGACATAATTTTACTGTAATGCAGCTCGCAAAAACCAGGAAAGACAACACTTGTCATATTACAATATAACAACACAAGACGATGTCTAGTATCACAATATTGATATAATATTGATATATTGCCCAGCCCTAAGTGACAAAGAAGAATTAATTTCCAGTTTGGCCTATTAATGAGCTCGCGAAGCGCTAACATTAGCAAACGGCTGTTTTATCCCAGTAAAACTACTAAAGTATAGTAGTTGATTTTCTTTGGGGCTAAGATGGGTTCATCTCGCCGATACCAGCATTTTAGGCAGTATCGGAGGCTTTCCCGATACTGGCATCGGTATTAGAACAACTCTACATTCAATGTCTCTGCGAATAGATTTAGTGCCACCTCCTGAAAAGTGCTGAAATTTAGGTTCAGGAACTTACAGTACAGTGGAAACTAAAGCAGAACCAGTGATAATAGCTACACATTAAGTTACAGGTTGTACAGACTGATTCCAAATTGAATAGACCGTTAAAATATATCAAGGGGATGTCACTAAAGAACCAGTGAACAATACAAATCTCTATCTTACTGGTGGCGTTGGTGCGAACATAGATGATCTCACTCTTGGCTCCGTGGACCTGGTGCTCATCAGAGGCAGAGAGCTGGGTTTTCACCATAATGGCGTACTGCGTCCAGGGCTTCAGTGGTAGGATGAGATGACCTGGTTCTAACTGCTCTTTGTCCCCCTCTGTGGCTCGACGAGGAGGGTCTACGTCAGCAATCACCCAGCTGTTGGAGCCGCAGGCGTCCTGCCCGTCAAACTCGGTTACATTCTGAAAAGGTCTGTTGTTGGGGAAAACAATAACGGTATACGAAAGAAACAATTGTTATATGTAGGCCTAAATTGTATTCCAGTTCAGAAAGGATATTGAGTTTCAGCTTGATGTTTTGTTACAGCAATTTATCATTGTATTTATCTGACCAGTCAGTAAAGGGAACACATCACTGAGGTCAGAGAGACCCTCAAAATGATGCTGATTCAAAGGGAGGATATTTTCCTGATTGCAGTACTTTGTAGGTATTATTCTTAAAAAAAAAAAGTGGCAGCCCTGCAAAGTACTGCAATTAGTACTGCAGGTTCAAACAAATGAGAGCTAACAAGTAATCTCTTCAAATTAATTCAAATGCAACCCATATAACCAAATTGTGAAATACATTGCAGGATTGATGTTTAGTTCATTTGTGGTGCCTCACTGAAGCCAACAAGTTACTTCAAATTTGTTGTCATAGTCACGGTACTGCAGGCAGGTGCTTTTTGGAAATGCACAAATGTGCATATATATATATATATACATGGTTGGGTACCGAAACCCGGTGCTAATACGGCACCGGTGCCTAAACGACCGGTATCTACCGGACCGAATTGTAAGGCAGATTTTGGCGCCTCATTTTGGTGCCAATTAAATGCCTGAAACAAACGTTAGAGGCAACAGGAGCATCGCTGCACGTGACGCTAGTCAACACTTCACTTTACAGTAGGTAACGTTAGCCTACCGTTAGCAGCTGGATTAAACCAGGTTAAAATGCTACCAGCTAAACGGTGTAAAGCATGACTGTATTTCACTGTAGAGGATTCCAATAGCGGGACATTAGTGTGTGCAGCTGCCGTTGTCAGAAAACAACACAGACAGGTGCGTTCACTTCAAACTAGTAAGCCTCATGGTGCATTCAAAGTTATTGAAAAATACCCTATTCCCTATTCCCCTATTCTTTTCAGGCACCAGCACCGTTTTAAAAGTATCATTTTAGCACCGGTATCGGAAAAAACCCAAACGATACCCAACCCTATATATATATATATATATACAATATGCACATATATATGTATGTCTACACATCGCTTTCTTATATATAAAGTAATTATGCAGCTGAAAACAATATTTGCCTGGCAGAGATCCAAGTCTGATTGTTAATGATGGCTGAAGATTTACTTACGCTTCTTTGTAGAGCACCATGAAGCCCAGCAGGTCTCTGAAGTCTGGAGGCCAGAAGGGTTCCCACTTGACCATTATTTTATCGCTCATGGTTCGAATCAGGGTAAACTTCAACACATGGTTCTCACCTTAGAAAAGACATTAATCAGTTAAAAGCAAGAAACAGCAGGAAAAATTGATAAAGTAAAGGGAGAAATTATCTACATTTTTCCATCTGTGTTATAGAGAGATAATAGTCACATCTAATTTACTGCCTCTCTCTTAGGTCAGGCTAATAAAGGAAACGTATCAAAACATGAAAGAGAGATTATCCCCTTAATCTATGTAGAAGTACAGTGAACTCATTCATTCATTCAAACCTTTATTTAACCAGGAAAAAACTCCTTGAGATTACAAATCTCTTTTACAAGAGGTTCCTGCACCCCGTCTCTTAACTTGAATCAAGCATGTAGTTTACGATGGAAAGTACAAAAACACCTATGTCACTGTGTTACCATGTTAACAGTTATTGGTGCTTTGCTTTGCTCTTTTGGTTGGTCCTATTTAATCATTAAAAGGTATAGTATGCCGGAAGACATTTGCAAACAGCGGGACAGGAAATGACCATCATAACAATAACTATGACTATGTTTGCATCTGTACCAGGGCGGACTCTGGTGTTTTCTGTTGCCATAGTAACTCCTGCAACAACTGACATGTCTTCAGAGCAGAGGTTCTTACATGAGGCCTGGTCTCCATTGGTCTTGGAGGCGATGTCGTTCTTGACTTGCCGCTCTTTGGTCCCAGTCACTTCCTCCATCTTGCGGATCTCAGACATGCAGAGTTTGGAGTTGTAGTGGAAAAACATGCGTCCCTGCAGGATGGTCAGCTTGTGTTTGGACCAATCCCAGAGCTGCCGCAGGTTCTGGTTGTCCAGGGCATAGAATGAGTAATTCCTGGAAAAGAACACACAAGATTGCAATGAAACATATTATCATGAAACATATCACATTTAGCTGAGGATATTATTAAAAAGTAACAACAGAAAAGTATTTCAGCACGGTTAGGCTACAATTTGCATCGTATGCCTATCCTTTGCCATTTCTACTGTAAGTTTAGCCCATTGTGCTTGTCTGAATGAAGCCTCATATATGATTTGGGAACGTTTAATCAAAAACAGTTACCACATAAAGACATTTTGAAAAGGTCAGTCCTTCCGCTTTTAACTCATAATTACAGGAGGAGGCTCAGACATGGCGAGGATGAGATGAGGCTCAGAGGACGGAGTCTTACCCGATTTCCTGTTCCTCTCCACGAATAACACGGAGTTTGCGGAAAAAAGAGAGGGATACGAGGGCGTAGGAACGTCGCACTGTCAGGTAGCCAGTGATCTCCTCCAGCTGGCCCAGACTGGCCTCCAGTTCAGCTGCTATGTTGTCTACAGAAAACCAAAAGACACAAGCCTTGAAGTGACTTCTGATTCTACAGCATACTTATTACAAGCTCCCAGGCAGCTGTTCTTTGGCAACAAACGGTTCTCTGCGGTTTTCAAATTTTTTTAACGGTTTTCTTTTATTTGCAAAATATTAATAATAAATTTCCCCTATTTAGATGGTTTAAAAAAAAAAAAAGTTAATTGTAATTTTCTAGGCGGTCCCGGACCTTATTTTTTTCCGACTGTATATTCTGCAGAGGTGCCAGACTTTGGTGGTGCGACTTCTATTGAAGTTAATGGAGCGGGCATGGCAACTGTAACTTCTTATCAGTGTTGTTTCACCTTTGACTGAAAAAGTCCTTACGCAAAATAAAATAAACACATTATGTGATGTTGAAGGATGTTTTTGATTTAAATGTGCATGTTTGTTTTTCTTGTTATTGGTCTCTAAACAGATCATGTCTCTGTCCAACAGCTGCATATAGCTCAACTCAAGCCCCTGTTTGATCCAAGATAGCGGCTACACCATGATGCATGACCAAACACGGCAGGTCCAGCACATAAATCATGACAACGAGAGGCAGTAACGTAACATTTGCTATCATCAAAATTGCATCTCCCTCCCAGTCTGTTTCTTTTACACCTTCACAAGGATTATTTCTTACTAACATGGTTTTATCTCCAAATGAATGTCTTGCTGGCTAACATTAGCTAAACAAAGTGCAAATGCTAACTTAGTTCATAGATGAACAAAGTAACAAGTAACAGTAAGTGATAGAGGTCCAGATTTATGGAGGCATATGAAATTTGGCAATTAGCATCGCCTCCTGACAATAATAGGAAACATTATTGAGAGAGCTGGCTGGTTAGCCCTCCTGAGTAACAAAGATGCTCTATTACAATCAAATATTTTGTGTTGTTCTGTTCTATACTGTAACCTAATTCCATAAAATAAACCACAGACACTCACTTCCTCCCCGCAGGTTGATGACCAGGCTCCCGTTGAGAACTGTGCAGCCTCTCAAAGCCTGGGCAGCAGTGACTGAGTCCACAGTTTTTAAACCCATACATACCTTGGGACACAGCCCTGCACAGGGAGTGCAGTTGAGCCTATAGAACAAAAGGGAAAAAACACTGATTAGAAACAAATTTCAAGAAAATGTGTGCATGATAACAATGTGTGTTGGTGCTACAAATTACAACTTGAAGATGTGTTTGAAGTCATTTTCCACCTTTTTTTTTTAGGATTCTTCAACAAAGAAATACTAGAACCTTAAAACTCAGCCATGTTGCTGGTTAAGATAGAGTTAGAGGTACCATTAGTTTTTTTTCGCTTACTTTGGTGGCTATGGTCTTTTGTGTAACTGTTTAACTTTAAAGTATAGTGCGTAATTATTTTATATGAATGAACGTCTGTTACATTCAAGCCATTGCCAAATGAGTTGATACAAAGCTAAGTAAGCTTATCGGCTCCACAAAATTCTTTGTATTTGTCATGGCTATGTTTACAAAATGGTGTAGTCCGGCGACTTTTGCGCGCAACAACTCGAGTGATGCGCTGAAAGAGAACAACAGCAGCGTTCAGCTTCAGAGACAAAGAGGACTGCTGCAACAGGTGAAGGCATGGCTGAAAATCTTGAAGAAGCGCACACAAAATGTTTTAGTTGGTGATTGTAGTGCTAAGAAAAGTCCTCACGTTCAGCAGGACTAAACAATGACAGCTAAACAATAAGCTGAAATACGCTAAAACGCTGCGTAGAGCTGAGAACTACAGTCTGCTCGGGTGAAGTCTCTGTATATTCATAACGACTACTACTACAACAACAATTTTCACAAACAAATAGTAGTAAAATATTGATTATAGCTGCTTTAAATAGCCACACTGTATGCATAACAAAAACACTGAAAATGAAGCTTTATTCAACTTTTGTTTTGAATTAACTGAAAATGAGCTGACCCCAACCCTTCACCTTGGCAACAGAGTTAAACAACCTGGCTTACATAATGTTTTTATAACAAGTCTCTTCTCATAACAGATATATGACCATGGCTTTGTGTGTCAACCATATTAACCTATTTCCTGAAAAGCCGTCTGTACAATCCCCACACTCACAATGCGGCGAGTGCAAACTTTGATGAGTTAAAACCCAAAGTACACCGCAACCTCTGCATCTTCTCAGATTCACACAGCATCGGCTCATAACTCTCCTGATTTATCTTGACCTTTTCCCCTCTCTAGTGCTACATCTGCACAGCCTATAGACTCATAACGCCTTGGAGTACACCGCTTATCCACCAAGCACTTTCATTTCCACAGCTTAGCTCAAAGCCAGCGACGGGAGAGAGATGCCAAAGAGAAGACATGAGCCATAAGGGAGCAGAAAGGGAGTCAAAGTCAAAAGGCTAAGAAATGAGCATGACAAGGTTCACCACAGGTCAACAGTAGTCCAAAGGGTTGGATGAGCTTGTTGTTCACCCGGCAGGTTGTGATCAAATCTGCACACTGTGAGGCTGCTTTTAATAAAAAAAAAAAGCATAATTCCAAAGAATTGGGGGGGGCGCAGGTGTAGTGTCGAACCAACATTAGCCTGTCATGCACCGATGTCTTTTTGGCTAATTTGAGCAAAGCTTTTTACTAAACTATGAAAACTTCATTTTAACTACCAATGCAATGGTACAGTATTATTTAACTTAACGTTACTTCTACAGGCTTGTGCAGTTTTGATGTTGAGTTTTTATAAGGTGCTAGTTAGGTCTCTCTGGCTAAACACAGCTTACACTACAATAATAATTTTTTATTTATATTTTATTTCAGTAACGGATGTGATTTAAAATGTAGCGAAGTACAATACTTCCAACAAAACATACTTAATTAATAATAAAAGTACAGATTTTAAAAACTATTTTAAAAAGTAGAATTACAGAAAAAAAAAAAACTACTCAATTATAGTCACGTGAATATATTGTAATTTGTTACTTTCCACCTCTGCACTTAAGCTACACCTGTGCAATGTAGACAAAATTACATTATGAAAAATCATATAAAGATATATTATGATACTTCATATATTCAGTATGTAACAACTTTATGTTGAAATACACTGTGATATAATTACCGGTACTTTGTTTTATTAAGATTTATTTTTAATTAGTCTCTTTTTATTTGGTAATTACCACAATTTTTATTGTTAGAACTTTATGACTGCTGAAATAAAAGAACATATCTATATCACTGAGGACTAGGGGTCGACTGATAGTAGATTTTTAAAGCCCTATATAATAACGGTAGCTTGGAGCAGGAAAAAGACGATGACTGACTTAATAGCCGATATCAATTTAGCCTTTTTTTAAACCAAAGTTGTGCCACAAAATTGATCAGCTGTTCCAGATTATGATAAAACACTTGTTAAAATCTCATTCTGTTTGATTCTATTTGTATAAATAAAGTTTTTTTTTTAATAACAAACAAAACATCACAAACCTAAGATATGTATTGTGGGTTTTCAATGTCTGATGAAAAGCTGCACAGCTTTAAACATTATATTGAACTAATAATAAATCAAGTTAAAGGGAGCTTCTCAGTTCGTGATTCAAATCGTCTGAATCTGATCTGAACAGTGAAAGAAAATCAGTAGCACTCTTTTCTTAACCACAATGACCGGGGTGCAAGGCACTTCACTCCAGTGGAGCTGGATCTACTCAGAGAGTCCCACTACAAACCTCTTGGGTGTGAATGTACAGTATTTAACTGCATGAATGTAAAGCTGCAACTTGTTTGAACAGAGATTAGGTGCTTGGCAAACCCTCTGTGGATAAATAAAGGTTAAACACACATGACTTTTCCTTGTCATCATTGTTGTCAGTGACAGACTGCCTGGACTATGCTACTGCAGCTGCTTGCCAGACAGACTCTCTATCTCTTTGCAGCCAGCCAAGGGAGTCGAGGCCTAGCACCCTGGGGTACTGATAGTCTGTCCTGAATGCCTCTCTGACTCCCCTGGTGTTTAACTGCCAACCAGTCAACTAGCCAGTCATGTTGTAACAGAAGACAACAAGTCTTGAAAGATCCAGCTGTGTTTTCAACCTCTGCCACAGCAGAATGATTAGGGCTGTCTGAAGTGTCTCGCAGGCACACCCACACTAATCAACAGCCCTGTCACGGTCAATGAAGGTGTCCAAGAGGGAGGCGATAAAGGTCACTGGCAGATCAGCACGAGTACAATGCCCTTCTTTAGAGAGGAAAGTCTGTATGGATGCAGTTTACGAAGATACACGTACAATAGCTTGTAAATTACAGATGTAGTGAAAAGGGAAAAAACACTTCACATCTTGTCTATGCCTATAGCTCGCACACTGCAATGCAAACACCAGCAGTTGGTAAACGACCATCAATTTTGTGCAGCGTATGAGCCAAAAAACTGTGCCAGGCTTCCTACTGCGCTGCACCACTTTGACCTAGCTGTCTGCGGTCACACACACACACACACACACACACACACACACACACACACACACACACACACACACACACACACACACACACACACACACACACACACACACACACACACACACACACAGACAGACAGACAGACAGACACAGACACACACTAAAAAAAAAAAGTGTGTTATGAGCTCAGCAGGAGGACCTTCAGTTTATGCACTGTCACTCTGTGCTACAAACACAATGACAAGAGCTAAACCAAGGCAGGAAACTGCAAGATTTCAGAATATTTGTATTTTATTTGACATTGCATTTGTTGACTTCTTTTTCTTTTTAAATTTGGATATGTTATTGTGGTTGATATGTTCACATTTGTTCTTATTGTACAGCTAAATGACAACTTTTGTGTATGATTGTGTTCTTAGAAAAACTATTATAGACTACTTTTATTTCTTATTGCACTTCATGTTTTTTATTGTTGCCATAATATTTTTGTACCTTGTCTTGTGTATTGTTCTGTACCTGTTTTTGTATATTGTTGTAAGCACCTTATGTTCATTCGTTCATTCTTTTGTTTTACAAAAAGGACCAGGGAAACACAATTTCATTCCACTATGTACTGTACTGCACTGCACTGTACTGTATAGATGGATGAAGTCTCTTTTATCTTATTTCATAACAGCTGGAAGTCTTTTTAATTATAATCAGCTTGTAGTAAGCAAAAATGTGTTTGTAACTTGAGGCACTGTTTTTATTTTCAGCAATGTGACAGAATTAGATGGGATTTTTAGGAAAATAAAACACATATAGGAGAATCAACAAGTAACCTCTGTAAAGGCACAGAATTAAATATTGACGTGTGCGTTTGCATGCAGAATATTAAGACAGCTTCACTGATCACACATTATTCCATCAGACCACCAAGAGCCCATCAGACCGGCATGAGTGTCCACTTACGCGGAGGAGTTGATGGTGGTGTAGCCGGAGGGACACTCAGGGATGCAGGCACCATTGTGTATGACATACTCGTGGCAGTCGGGGTTCTTGCTGTGCTCCTTCTCCCGCTTGCATCTGTTGTGGAGATCCTGGCAGAAGGCGAAGGAGACGCAGCGCCAGCCTTTGTAGGTGAAGTGATTTTCAGGGCAGCGCTCAACACAACTGTCCTCGTGCTGGAGGCCGCGGCAGGCCACGCAGTGGCTGGATGAGTGGGGCTTCTGGCAGCCGCCCAGGCACTGGTCGTGGCAGCACTGGTCGTCCTTGGTGCAGGCTCGATGTTTACAATGAACAGGGCACACTGTCGGTGAGAGGGGGACAACAAAGATAGTGAAGCAACGGTGAGACAAGCTAAAGAAAAGATATGAAGTATTAAGGACTGAATGTGAGCTACAGGAAACACAAGTGTATCAGCTTTCAAAACACCTACATAGTATTTCAGTTCCCCAAGTGATACAGGTGATTTGAATCTCCAATGACAATATATCTTTATATCTCCAACTCTACAGTAATCTGAAATGGTCAGATCAGTGGGAGTTAAATTCCTCCTCACTGCACTAGCCAGCAGCCCAGAAGACCATCTGTCATTGGCCAACAAGCATGTTGAATAAAAACAGCGGGGATCAAATACTAATTCACAAAAGACAGACGCTCATCCAGGAGGCTTGGTGAAAGTGAGACAGAGGGGGATAAAATGGCATTTGAAGCAGTCAGTATTTGTTAGACACGTGCAAGACGTCTTTGCTTGGTTTCTTTTTTGTTTGTTTGAGTAGTGCTGGGCAATATGGCGATATATATCATCAAAATGATATTAAAATCATATATCATATATTTTTCTATATCGTTACCATACAATGTCGAAAAACCTGAGGCCGAACTGCGTTACAGAAATATTTACGTCTTTGCATGTTATGTTCATTTTGCACTAAAGTTAATAAAATGAGAAAATACTCGATCCAATTATTTAATTCACACAGTAGTATATAAAAAATATAAGATGGTTATTTTAAAAGGACTATTTATTTATGTTGCTTGGACTTGCTCTACTGTGATATACTGTATATTGTTATCGAGGTACAAAATGACCTATAATGGCATAGAAGATTTTGGCCATATCGTCCAGTCCTATTTTAGTTAATGTAGATGTCACTTCCTTTCTCGTGTTGTGAAAAAAAAAGAAAAAAACTTGCAGCACCCTTGGCCTGTCCTCAATGTGGCCACTTTGGAAACCACTATGATAGATATATGTAGATACAGTATATCACAACATCTGTTTAGATATGGCAAATCACACATTAAAGTTTATGGTTGATCAGTGCTGCAACAATTATTCAATTTATGAACAGACAGAAAATTAATAAACTATAATTGTGCCAATTGATTTATCATTTATCAGGCAAAAATGTTAGTCACTGGTTCCAGCTTCTGAAATGTGCAGATTTGCTGCATGTGTGTTTTATTATAAAATTGAATACTTTCGGGTTTTGCGCTGTTAGTTGGACAAAACAAGGCAGTTGGGTTCTGGAAAATTGCGATTGACGTTTCTCATTATTTTCTGTCTTTAAAAATGAAATCATTAATGGATTCATCAGAAAAATAAGAGATCAACTGATAATGAAAATATTCCTTAGTTGAAGCCCTGCAAGTGCTGTTGTTGTACAACTGTGTCAGCAATTTACGATATCCAAAAAAATCTCACATCATTATAGGGCTGCAACTAACGATTATTTTAATAATAGATTAATCTGTCGATTATTTTTTCGATTAATCGAGGAATCGCATAACGAGTAAACAGCAGCACCAGAAGAGCTACTGGAGGGACGTTACGTTCCTCACTTCAGAACCCTTCCTCCTCATCAAGGACTCAACAGGTTTACGTTTTAGGTGCTGACTCATCACCGTGGTGCGCCCGTGCCATGCTGTGTCGCTTTTGCTTATCTTGCAATTAACACTTTTTTTATTTATTTAGTGTGAAATGCTCCAATACCTTGGATGACTTGGGTCGTACTGATTTCTCTGCCTCCGCCGAGTGTTTCAGAAAAATGTTACGGGTCTCTCCGGTCTCTCTCCGTATTTCCTCTACCCCCGCTCTGCTCTTTTTTCTTTTCTTTCGCTCCGCGCTGCTCCGCTCTGCGCTCAACTCAATTATTTTTTTTTATCTCTGCGACTAGGTGGCCTAATAGTTGCGCGACACAACGAATCGATAATTAAATTCGTTGCCAACTTTTTTAGTAATCGTATTTTATCGATTTTATCGATTCGTTGTTGCAGCCCTACATCATTACAATGACAAAATATCCATGGATTGGTAAGCCCAAATCAACTAAAGTAGACAAACAAAACTAATAAACAGGCCTCTTTTAAGCAATATGACCTACACAAAATCTTTGTTGGCAAGCAGAAGAAATAACACTGATAGAAAGATACAGACAGTGTCTTGACTGTCACACAAACAAACACACACTGAAGTTCAGTGATGTTTTTGGGGGCGTAAATAAAATCAGCTAAGGACAGAGAAAAGTCTGTAGGTTGGCTGTTTGTACATACGTCTGCATGTGTGTGTTGTAAATCAGCCCGTTATATAACATTTTGACCCTCAGCATTGGCAAGTGTGTGTATGTAAGTGTTGTCTCAGTGTAGATGTGAGTGTGCAAGGATTGATGGAGGCTTCTCCGTAAATACAGCTGACTGACCTGCATGCTAAGATTAGCATGTCACATTAAGACTGTTCGACAACAGGGGAGATAATGAGTCAGGGGCAGGTTACAGGTCAGACCATAATGTTGTGAGTGTGTGTGTCTTTTACAGGTTCGAACTAATATTCAGCCACATAAACCAAACACATAAAAAGTGAATTTGAGTGCTGTACTTCCCATTACAGGAAACAATCAATCTCAATAGTCTGATCTTCTTTGCTAGCTTTCTATTTTTGAGCGGGTGTACAAAACGGCTTAGTTTAATTAGTGTCATGAGGTCAGCCCTTAAACGAACAAATGAACACAGACCCCCTGTCTTCTTACATTCACAGAGGTAAGCTCTTGAAGTTCATGAAGAATGTGTGAAAGGAGCAGCGGCAGCAACATGAGAATGGCAGTGTGAGGGGAGGAGAAGCTAAAGGGGGCATGTTGCTAGAAAAACAAATGATATAACCATCTTTTCTCTATGCCAGCCTGCTAGTCTAAATAATCTACTCTGCGGTGGGATTTACAAAGACCACTGACGATGATTTACACAAACAAACAAAAATGTCCCCTTGATATATTTTCTTTCTGTCTCTAAAGCTTATTTCAAAAGCTGTCCTTCCAACTTTTCCTCAAATGTATGTACACACATATACACAATAGCTTCTCTGACAGCTCACACTGAGTCCTGATCCTCCAGCAGGGCTCCATGTCGGAGCACAGGCCCAGCAGCAGATCCACCCTCAGCCTTAGCCAATGTGTTGGCTAGCTGTAGAAGCTAGCCATTCAAATGGCCTCTACCATCTCCAAGGAAGACATGCGCACCAGTTTAACCCTTTGTGTCCATCTCTCTTTCCTCCCCGCCAGTCAGACAGCAGCAATAGCAGCAATGGGAGGTATGCAAAAAAAAACAAACACAAGCACCATATAGTGACAGGCTGGAGCTGCTCTACTCTTTCTCCTCACTACTATGAATCGGCTACTTTTCTACAGATAGTAAGCACAAGTAGGTTCTTAAATTTGTCATGCAAATAAATCTTGTCAGAATAAAGAACACAGCGTTCCGGAAAAATATTTTTATTCAGAAGTCCTTGATGAGAGTAACCTGGTGCATTCAGTAGCAAATGGGTTCAAACTTGTGCGGAGACAATCATATTATGTCAGTATAGTGCTGATCACCTCTGTGCCTCGGGTGATCATCATGAGCATCATGTCTCATCATGTCCACAACTCATTAGCAGTTCTTACAAACTTCAAACGGCCCAGGACAGAGATGCTCTCAAGTCTCTGAGCTCGAGTCCAAGTCAAGTCTCTCGTGGTTATAATGAGTGTTGCATCACATGCTGCCTTCCATCCAGGCTGCTCAGAACACTGCAGAGCTATATATAAAGAATTCAAGGCATGTGTTATGTTATTCTGACTAATTTATATATTATCATACAGTATCAGCTTTGATTAGTTGTTTGGTAGCCTATAAAGTATAATCAGTGTAAACAGGCTATTGCAATATGACAACAAAAAAAAACACCAGGGATGCTTTACTTTCAAGTTAATAACTGTATTTTGCTTTATAACATGAACATACAGTACAGACCAAATATTGAGGTACTTAGGGTATCGGTAAAATATTGCTAAAATAATAACTAACCTATTTTTCCTTACAGAGCACAACCATGTAATGTGCACTGTGTCTACAACTAATGACAGCCTATAAACTACTGAAAGTCAACACATCCCCCCATACTCTCTAACCCAGTGTAACGTTAACTAAATAAAACTGTAGCGTTATATGATCAACAATAAACCTGTAACTGGTTTGCAGCCAACGTTAATAATTAACATGGTGGTAGCCAGCGGGACGTCAATGATTACGTAACGTTAAATCCCCCGAAAAGTTTGGCAAACAAACAAATGCTCATTCATCTTTTCATCTAGCGAACGACAGTCGGTGTTTACCTCTAGGTTGTAGCTAAAGCAAGAAGCAAGCTAGCATAAGATGGCCAATGCTGAGCTAAACATGTTTGCTAACCTATCAGGGTGCGTTTCAGGTGTCAGGTGCCAGCTGCTGGTGCGGTTGACATGTTTGTTGTCCTCTGTGGCCGGTGCTGCGTGAAGATGCGTTACGCTTTACGTAGTTAGATCATAGGTTACGCATGGAGAGGAATAAAATTCCGCTCATCAGACGTTTCCAAAAAATTAAGATTGTTTACACGTACGGAGCGCATCTAGAGTCAGAGTTGAGGCTGAAGTCTTTTGAGGATGAGTCTGAAGTCAAGTCTGTCGAGTCCCCATCTCTGGCCCAGAAGCAACTGAAAAATGTTCATCCATATCGAAATATCCATTTGAAAAATTGGTTAACTAAAATACAGTATTATATATTCTTAAATTTGTAAAGTATTCTAGACACTTTGTTGTTTGCCCAATGTCCAGACAATACCCATATACTGTATTTATGTATATTTTTGAATGATGTCTGGTAAAAATGTTGCGCCCACTTTATCGGCATTGCCTCCCTGAACAAGCTGCAAAGGCGACGTCTTCTCGCAGCAGAAACTCTGCGTAAATGTTCTCTTTGGGGATAAAGTTACCGTCAGGCCCTGTTTATATTAATTAAACCACCTGGACTTTAGTGTAGCCCAGGTCCCAGATGCGAAAGCCCCCTACTGCATTACATTCCATTATATTTTGAATTGTTACTTGCCACCAGAATTTTGTTTTTCCTTGACAAACTGTAAATAACGACGTTTTCTATGGAATGCCGTTTTATTCAATATTAAATAAATGAATAAATACATAAATACATAAAAACATGACTAAATAAATAAATATGCCTTTGAAATACATCATGAAATAAATAAATGAGGCAATAAATACATAAGTAATTAAATAAATGTAAATATTCATATATAAATGAATCAATTAGTTAAATAAATGTATTAAAAGGTTTTTCGCAGGCCTTTTTTTGCCCACGGCTCTGTTGTGAATGTGAGAGATAGCCACGCCCCCTGATTTGCATATAAGAACTGGAAAGAAATAGAGGGGGAAATCAATAAATGATGCATTAGGAAACAGAAGTCCACGGAAATAAATAAATGTTGATTTAAAAAATAAAAGTATCCTGAAATAAATAAACGTGGACTTATGAAATAAAAGTACCGTATTTTTCGGACTATAAATCGCTCCGGAATATAAGTCGCATCAGTCAAAAAATGCGTCATGAAGAGGAAAAAAACATATATAAGTCGCACCGGACTATAAGTCGCATTTATTTAGAATATAAATACAAGAGTTATTCAACTATACAATAGCACACAGAACAATACGCTGAATACGCTAGGTGTCCGGTATGTTAACGTAACACATTAACGGTTATTGAACTATACAATAGCACACAGAACAACTAGCTACCAGGGCGTGGAGCATGGATGTATTAAAAGGCGTGGAGACGTAACTGCACCGTGAACGAGCCCCTCCCTACAGCTCTGGCCGTCTTGCTTTCAGCCCACGATTAGCCGATTAGCTTTCTTTGTTTTCTTCATTGCAGTAAGAGTCACCTTTTCGCCAGTCTCCCTCATAAGTTTCTCCCTCATTTCAAACTCTCTTTCTGCTGCTCGATTACCGTTTTCGGCTGCATATTTTACTACCTGCAGTTTGTTATCTCTTTTCTTTCTCAGTTGTCTTTAGGAGGAGCGTTCTAGTTGTCACAAGCCTAGAGCGCCCTCTCGCGGCTGTAGACGGTAATGTTTTCAGTATGAATTAACATGTAAAAACATGTTAAATTATATATATTTTGATATATAAGTCGCACCTGACTATAAGTCGCAGGACCAGCCAAAGTAGGAAAAAAAGTGCGACTTATAGTCCGGAAAATACGGTACCATGAAATAAATAAAAGCAAAATCTTTTAACTAATTGATTCATTTATATATATGACTATTTACATTTTATTTAATTATTTATTGCCTCATTTATTTATTTCAAAGGCATATTTATTATTTATTCATGTATTTATTCATTTATTTAATATTGAATAAAATGGCATTCCATAGTTTTCACCATAAACTGGTGCCTAAAAATGTATCCGAATGCAGGTAATGAAGTCTTTGACGCTCAAAATTTCCTGGGGTAGGATCCCCAGATACCCCATTTAATATGCCCCCCCCCCAAAGGCCCATTCCGAGCCAGGAAAAACCCTGAATAGATAATAAAAATAACTTAGTTGCAGCCCTACTTTGCATCTTCTTTAGGTTTCAATTAGAGCTGAAATGATTATTTATTGGTAAGTCAATAGACAGAAAATGTATTGACTTCAGTTGTTTTTCAATTATAAATGCCCCCCAAAAATCTATTTATCTGGCTCCAGCTTCTCCAATGTAAGGACTTTCTGCAGTTCTCTATTTTATATCATTTTAAAATTCAATAACTTCAGATTTTGAACTGCTGGTTGGACAAAACAAAGACATTTCAAGAAGTCACCTCAGGAACTTGTGATGGGCTTTTTTTGACATTTCAATCTGCGTAGATAACAGATGATGAAAATACTTGTCAGTTGCAGCAACATAATTGTTACATGTGTTAGGTTTTTTTTTAACAGAGGCCCTAGTGGATGCAGACTTTTAGGAAAAAAAACAAGGGTTAATGTAGGTCAGTCAATTTCAGTGACTGACGTCGAGCTTCAGACATGCACTGAGTGCCACCTGAGAGAACAAGCAGGCAACCACTTTCATTAAGCCCCAAAACAAACCATTCACTGTCCAAAAGATTTGTAATGTTCACTTTGCCACCACCTGACTTGGCTGTGTCTGCTGAGTTGAAATCAATACTGGCAGTTGATCCTAAATTAGCGGTTAACTACCAGACATCATAGAGGCTTTTATAATATCAACAACAGTGACCACACTGAAAGAGATAGACTTGTTTCTTGTGTGCTTGTCAAAAATTTTTTCAAGGTCAAGACCCTGAGAAACTTTGAGAGTGAGGCCACCCCAAGCCCTCTTTGATCTCCCAGAGCAAGAAGGACGCTGAGGAGGCTGTTGGGGAGTTGGTCATTCTTTCCTTAAAACATGCAAATCTCTAAATACGAGCCCAGTTTCTTTATTATGATTATAAACCTTTAAGCTAGCGCCGTTTATGAAGAGCAGAGGTCTTTTCTCAGTGTGTCAATTAGTTATGCTCGGCTTGAGTTTGCTCGTCAGCCTTGCCACAACTTATCTTCCATTTGGCCAGCGTAAAATCACCTGACAACAATAAATCAATGGGATTTTTGGGAGACAAGTGCTGGGTCGGCAGTTGGACTTAGGTCTGTTTACGACTTGGCTACATATTAAGTCTTGAGGCTGAATGTATGTATTGCCTACAATGTCTCTTGCACACTGGTCAGGGATCTTGGCATGCAGTTTGTGCAAAGTGCAGCAGAACCACACAATGAGATGCTTAATCCCTGACGCCCAAAACAAACTTCAACAACAAACCCACTCAACTCCAGTCCACTGTGTAACAGAGAATGATACACCCTGTCAGGGAAATGCCAACTTGGGAGATTTGCGCCCCAACGGCAAGCTTCAACAACACGGGGTGTCGAAAAGGCAGAAAGAATCCACATTGCTGGCAAGAAATGACTCATACAGTTCATAAATGGTTCCTTGTCTGCGGTCTGTCACCAATGCACACATACTCTATATAGAGTTATCTATTTCTTTCTAGTTTCTACCAAAATCAAAATGCACACCAGCAAGCCATTAGTAATTCATTTATACAGGCAAGGAGGACCACACTTCACCATACCCTAAACACAGGGATTCCTGCCTAAAATTAAGAGCCCCTGTACTTTTCATTAACCACAATCCTCCCTAAAATCATTTTGGGGTGAGATTTTCCAAGTTCCTTTTTTTGGCAGAAATGAAACAGCAGCACGATCAGGCTTTCTGCGTTGAGATCATATTAGACCCCAGAAAATGCCAGACTGGAATCCGGTGGTGCACTGGATGGTCATTAAAATTCCACGGCCATGACAAGGGTAGTATTTAGTTTCTTATAAAAGTTTTTGCTGAAGGCCCAGAAGAGACGAATCTAAAGAAGAACAAACAAAGTACTTTTGAAAATGGCGATCTTTCAAGGTTTCCACACTTTCCACAATTTAAAATAAACTGACAGAATAAAAGAGCAGCAACTTGAGTACTGAATTAACTGCCAAAATTGAACTTTGAAGGTTGAGTCATGTTTCAAATGTGACATGCATTGCTTGGCACTGCATGTCACAACAGCTGACTAGATATTTAGGGATGATGAGGTAATACATTCAATATGGAAAAAGAAAATAAAGAGACAAAAAGCTAACTAATTTACTGGTATAGTAAATGTATATAGGGGTGTAACTAATGATTTTAGATCAATCTATTATTTTCAGTCTAAAAAATGCCATAAAAGAGTAAAAAATGCTAATCACAAGTTCCTAAAGATATCCAATTTGCAACTAAAATAGTGGTTTGTTATATTGCAAATTGGATATCCTGCTAGAATCCTATTTTTCTGGCAGATGATTTTGTAAGTAAAGTACAGAGTAAACCTATTGTATTATCTATTTTTAGTCAACTGGATGTGTGCACCATGAAGATATAGCAAAGGTGGTAATCAATGTTAATTTATAGTGTATATGTTAATAGATAACCATGGTAACAGTACACTGATCTTTAATAACAGTGTACCTTTAATATGACGGAATGCTTTCGGAGTGGTTTGAGTACCATGAGGTCCCTAAAGCAGCTGTAATAGCAGTTATAACTGTATAGTGCCAGAAGAACACAGATTGCAAGAACACAAAACATCCTAAAAGCAATGGATGCAAATATGAGTCATACATCTGAGCAGTTTTTCTTTTGTTCAATTTAAATATAATAAATAAGATCAGTCTACACCATCTTTAACATTTCTAATTCTATAAAAGGAATCAAAATCACTGACAGTGCCCTTAGTGTGATTATCAGTCTCTGCCCTGATAATGTCCGTCATTAATACAGAGCTGCCTGGTTTCCTCTCTACTAGTGAGGAACAGATGGTATACAGTCCCCACTTCTATTTCCAAACATGTCTCTGCCTATTGCAGCTCCCACTATACCTTTAATAAGAATGAGATGGTGGCGAATAAAGATGGACAAAATCAACAATGAATCAATTCATCGAGCACATGAAATTTAAGTCGACATGCTGACTTTTAAAGAGTCTGGTATAGACAGGGACATTAGACAAGTGATACAATGTTAAATTCTCTACAAAAAGTTCTGACAATGACTTAGACAATTAATTAATTAATGACTTTATTATGATTTTTTTTTTTAAGTTTGTTGACTGAAGACAAATCCAAATTTATGTCTCACATCTCTGAGTTTAGCCTTTATATAAGTTGAGGTTAATTACTTATTAAATTAAATAGTTTCAGCAAAAATAACCATGTGGGGTTGTTTGGAGGACATAAAGGAAAAGCATTTATTAAAAAGATGAAAACAGCAAAAATAACCATGTGGGGTTGTTTGGAGGACATAAAGGAAAAGCATTTATTAAAAAGATGAAAACAGCTGACCAAAAGTAGCACTGACACGATTAGTCTATTCAATGATGCCAAAAAGATTGACAATCAATTAAGTCATTTATCAACCACCAAACTGGTGGTCTGTTTCCAGTATCTCAAATGTGAAGGTTTGCTCCTGTTTTGTTTTTCAAACAGTTGATTAATTGAGAAGTCAATTGACAAAAAATGGGCTTTTAATCATTTGTCATTTTTCATGCAAAATGTCAAATATTTGCTAGTCCCAGCTTCTCAAATGTGAGTATTTTTTGGCATTTTTATTTTCTTTATTCAATAGAGAGAGAGAGAGAGAGCAAAGGCAGGGAAGAAAGAGGGGAAGACATGCAGCGAAGTACCCTGGGCCAGACACGAACTCGGGCCACTGCGGCAAGGACTCACGCTCTACCCAGTGAGCTACAAGGGTGCCCAGTATTAGCTGCTTTGCTTTGTATTATAAGACTGAATATCTTCTGGTTTTGGACTGTTGGTCCAACAAAACAAGACTCTAGGAAATGATGATAAAAATGCATTAGTATTGTCTGACCTTTTATAGACAAAACAATTAATTAATCAATTGAAAAAATATTGTATAGTAAATTAAATATTTTGGGGTTTTTTTTAAGATAATTTTTTTGGGGGCATTTTGGCCTTTAATGGATATGACAGTTGCACACAGGAAAGTGGAGAGAGAGAGAGAGAGACATGCAGCAAAGGGCCACAGGTCGGATTTGAACCCTGGGCCGCTGCAGTAAGGAGTGACCCTTGGTACATGGGGCGCACGCTCTACCAGGTGAGCTACCAGGTGCCTCCCTAGGGAGGTGTTCCAGGCACTTCCTGGGAGGAGGCCTCAGGGAAGACCCAGGATTAGGTGAAAAGATTATATCTCACTGGCCTGGGAATGCCTCGTTAATGTGGCTCAGGAAAGGGAAGTTTGGGGTCTCCTGCTTTAACTGCTGCCCCCACAACCCAACCCCGGTTAAGTTTGAAAAGATCACCTTGGGCTCTGGGAAATTGTGATGGGCATTTATTGCTGTTATTGGACATTTTAGGAACTAAACGGTTAATCAATTATTAGAAAAGATAACTGACCGATAAATAAAAAATACCTGATGGTCGCAGCCCAACCAAGAAAAAGTTTTGTGTATGATTTATGATCATAAGACCAACATGAGCAACTGATCCTTCAAACAAGTTTCATTGATTTAGTCTTGCCTGACACAGAAAACCCAAGACAGCTTTCAGTCAGGACCAATAATTGTCATTCTGACATCTAAATATTTAATCACGCGTCAAAACACAGATGACAAAGACTCAACAAACTAAGTTCAATAGCATTGAAATCTAATTAAAGCAAAATTAAGCACACCACAGAAAAAGATTACAATTGTTGCCCAAAAGTGACTTTATAAAAAGCAATGAGAAATTACCTGTTACATATGTCTTATTTTTAATTGGTAACCACTTGTCAGCAGGTCTGACTCCGCAGCAGCAGGGCTTGGTTGAGATGACTCGAGCAGCAACACTAAACGTCAACAATTTCATTAACCGGCTCTCGCCTCCAATAATAGAACAAAAACACACAAACAACATGGACTTTTTGTTTTTAATGTCGCTCTGCCGCTGCTGTCATCTACAGGCAGGATATCCAGTTTGTCCGTGACTGGAATAGAAATGATAAACACTGCACTCATTGATGGGCAAGTACACTGCCTGCTTTGCAGGCAAATGACGCACACCACAGCCTTGAATCTTCATTTCCTTCCAGGGCTCTGTGTTAGGCTGAAATAATGACTACCTCTGTGGTTGACTTTGACTACCTGTGATGCAATCAAGCATTAATGTCACATTTACGTCATTAATGTAACGACAACACTCTGTCTTTTTCAAAATTAAAATTTGAACCAACGCAATTAATCTTCTTACTTAGAGAGCATCAGAAGAAATAAATACGAAATATATGCGGGAAGAAAATACACCAGAGTCGCACTGCAAGGTCCACTCCAAAAAAAAGGCAAGTGAAGTCTTTTTTCCTTAATTCATTTGACAGGCACTTTTGTTAAAAGTGGCGTACAAATGAGGTCAAATCCAAGACAATACAGCACAGGTAGGTTCTGGTGCTCTTTGGATAAAAATGTTTTTTTATTCATGACGCTTGTGTCTTTTGAGTGCATGTTGTTTTTATGTTTCCAGCAGTGCCAACAACGGATTATGTGCAATACAACGGTAATTTGGGTAAACAAGACCAATGATACAGACTGAGCAAAATCCCCTTTAGATCATTTAAACCGATTTAGCATTGTACTCCTATAACATTGTGTGACTCACGATGGAAAGTAGGGGTGGGTGATATGGACAAAAAATAATATCTTGATATTTGTGGCGATTTTGACGATAAAGATAATTAGACGATATCCTTTAAAAATGTGTTTTTAAAAATCTGAATTACTTAATCACTGATGATAATAACGGTCACAATGTTGAATGAAAACCGTTCTTCTTTATTTTCTTTAAAATGTAAGTATTCAAGTAAAAACAATTCAAAGACACACAAAATAATTAAACTAATTGAACTAGTGTAGGGGCATTGAGGGAGAAGCGCACTTCTGTATGCTTTCTTGATGTTAGAGTATACATGGTCTAGTGTGTTCTTCCCTCTAGTAGAAAAATCTACATGCTGGAAAAAGCTGGGAAGTACAGACTTTAAGGACAACTTGTTAAAGTCCCGTGCTACAATATGTATCCCTTCCGGGTGATTGCGCTGCAGTGTGTTGACTATGGTTAGCAGGTGAGCCAAACTTGTGCCAACGTTTGCATCGGGGCCTCAAAGATCAAAATTGATAAAGCAGTGATTGTGAGATCAAAATATCACAATGGAAGACTTGTTTTTGGATGTACAAATCTATTGCCATTTTCTACTTCAACATTTCACAACGAGTTTTCTATTTTGCTTTCCTTGGAATTGGATGCGGTAAAAACACTTACTCATAATCTTTAAAGGGTCTGAGATGCTAAAATCAATTGCATTGAGTGCCTGATATCAGCTCCCTTTCACAAAACACCATTTTCAAGAGCACCATTACATGATGTTTTTCATTTCTTCATTCATTTTCAGCCTTGGGTCCAATCAAAATAAATATTAAGGCTTGGCTCCGACACATCAGTGCCATTTTTATGGAGTTAGGTATTATGATATTAAACTATATATATATATATATATATATAAAAAAGAAAATTTTCTTTGACAGATTTCTTTGACAGATTTCTTTGACAACCCAAAAATGACTTTCCCTATTTACCGGTAATTGAAAAATAAACTAATAAAACATCTGGATCAAGGCATTGTGTGACTGTGAGAGTAGATAAAAAAAATAAAAATTAAATGCCACCATCTTTAAAATGATCAGTAAAACAGCAGTGAGCTGTTGTAAATCGAATGGCTGTGGTGAGTTTAAGCGTGTACACTGGTAAAGAAACGCCTGTCGGCCCAGCTTTAACAAATGCCTGAAATGCCTGGGATTCCACGGGAATGGCTCCAGTCGCTGAACGGCGAGAGTTCGCAGGGTGCAGCTCCACAAGACCGAGTGCCAGAGCAGTTAAGTCAGCTCAAAGGAAAGGACTCATGGTGTGTGTGTGTGTGTGTGTGTGTGTGTGTGTGTGTGTGTGTGTGTGTGTGTGTGTGTGTGTGTGTGTGTGTGTGTGTCTGCATACTGAACCATGAAGAGAGTAGACTGTCTAGGCTGGACGAACACACATCTGTCACATCTTGTCCGATTCCTTTTAGTATTTGTGTGTATTTCAAGTTGCCTCCCTTCCAATTCAAATATCAGCATTAGCAGCTTTATTTTCTTGCTCCGTTGAGTGTTTTAAAGGTCATCTCAAAACCTTTTTAATCAATGGTTCCTTGGGCCGATTTGTTCTTTTTTTACAATTGTGATGTGTGTTAAATGTTCATCCAAATGTTTTACTTACAACTTTCTGCACCAAAGGTAAAACAGAAAGAAGCATTTATTTTGGGGAAAGCAAAGACACCAAAGATGAAAGAGAAATAGCACACAGAACTGAATATCTGTTAAGAAGCCTTTGCACAGTGGAAAAAGAAAGGAAAGGATTTCAAACATGATGCCCAGGCTGTAATGCTTTTTTTGGACAGGTAAACTACTACCAAAAAGAAAATCTATGGCCCTTACCTTGTAAAGCCACTGGCCACGTGTGCATGTACAGTATATATTATACTTGGATGACATTTAAACTAACGCTATGTGAGATCTCTAAACAGAGGTTGCAGTCCTGTAATAAAATCCAAGCAGTCCTTTTTGAGGAGTTGTGACAGAAAATATATATTTTCACATTGTGAGGAAAGGAAAAGTAAGTTTGTCTTGGCTGGTGGTTAGAGGACATTTTCATTCAGTGGAATAGGCATTTACGCTCAGCAGGGCCGTAACGTCTTTCACAAGCACACATCTTGATTTTCGATCACGTTTGTTTTAGTTGAAACCAACTTAACTTACTTGTCGCAGTGAAAGGCAACAACATGCAAAAAGCTAGAGATTTAAGCTTAAGGGTTTAACATTATAGAGGATACAGAATAAATGAAGAGTGATGACAAAAATAGAAACAGAAGGAATGATTATTGTGATGAGGAGGACCGGAGGTCTGTACTATGAAGCAAGATTTGGTGTTAACGAGTTAACTTCAGGTTCAACTCAAGGTTTTTTGTATCACGACGGTGGATCACTGTTACTGGGTTAAATCGCCGTGGTAACTTATGCTGAACACCTAACCTGCTCAGGAGCAGGTTATGTTGGAGATTAGAGATCAGCTGGTGTAAAAGCATCGCCTACTGACCAATCAACCCCTCGACTGATAACGGCATCACCGTTCTTATAGAAGATCGGGTGGAGCTTGGAGCGAGCAGAGAGAGAGAGGTGCGTTCGTGAAAGTTAAAACATTTACAGACCGATAACCCCGTTAACATTCCCTGATGGGTATTTTTATGAAAGATATAAATTTTCAGCAGAGGGAATTACGTATAGCCTATTTGTTGGCTTCTTGTTGCCAATGCGCACATCGGTTTGAATTATGTTTTTATATTTTTTAATTGCTCTCACGATCGCTTACCACTGCCAGGGTTGCAACTGGAATAATAGGCTAAAGCAACGGTAATTTATGGAAAGCACAAGTGTAATTATGGTCAGATCTTGTGCCTGACTGATGAGGAAGTGATATTATAAGCGTTGTGATTTACGCATTTACAGCGTTGGCTATTTTTTTTTTGCCAGCTATCCTTCCTGTTTTAGGAAGCAGCGACTGTATTGCGTTTTGCCTGTAAAACCGTGTCTGTGTTCTTCATATTTATGTAGAATTATAGTTTGCTCTTCTTATGTAAAATATGCTGCTCTGGTAGGTTTGCGATTGGTCATGCTGTGCAAACACCGCCTCTTTTATGTGAATGTGCGCGTCACTGAATTGGGAAAGCATGCGTTGATTGAACTAGTTGTTAACCACAGTCGTGACACAGCTTATGCAGGACCGCGGTTGTTCGGTTAGGTGAAACCGGGTAACTGAAATAAATCCAGGGCATGTTGATCTTGCTTTGTTGTAGAGTCCTCTGGTTGGCATGGCTTTCAAACACAGTTCATGTTTTTAAGGCAATGCCACAGGTAATGAATAAAGAAGCCCTGTCAGTGAGACATCTAAGAGTCCTTACACCTTTGGCGGGTATAAAATAAATGACAGACGGGCAAGTCAAGAGTCACGACAATATAATAAAGTCATAGTTTCTTCATGGTTTGTCACACCAGGGGTCACTTTCATCTCAAAATAATAAAGCTTAGTAACACCATGCTCCTATCTCCCCACAGACAGCTTTACTAGCAGCTAAATTTGTCCGCTTTCCTGTCTTGCTGACACCTCACGGGTCAGTCAGTATTTTGGTCTCATAAAAGTGTCTGTCGCTACCGAGGCAACTCCCTCAGCCCTTGCGTCCATTCATAACTTTAGAGAGGAAGCAGACCAACAATAACAGGAAACAATTGGGAAGAACTTCTACGACCACCATTGTACAGGGTGGAAAAGGATCGTGGCGCCAGCGCTGACCATTGTGTGTAGGAGCTGCAACAAGGTCGGCAGAAAGGGGAGCTGAGGGTCAACAGTGAGGTGGGACCCATCCCCCAAACACACTCTTCCGTCCTCACCTTCCTCACCCCTGTAGTGAGCAGTGACTGACCTCGCTTTTCCTTCTGATACAGCCTGGGTGAATGACTGATGTGTTCATATCCACAATTACACCACAGTGTTACTCTCCTGTTTCCTAGCAGCAAGACTAAACAATAGCCGTCCACTCTGTCTGCACACAGAGGTTATGCCCCTGTGTGATTTATCACACACACACACACACACACACACACACACACACACACACACACACACACACACACACACACACACACACACACACACCTTGTGATTGGTGGACAGACATAAGTGATGTGAGCCCAGAGTAAATTTGGAACATCCATATCAAGAAAGGTCCAGCATCAAGTCCTCGCCTGACCTGACTGAAATGTGATTCATATGAATAATCCAATTGTGACAGCCTGCATGAAACTAACAGTGGTCTCCCTCTGCCAACAGGCTACAGAGGCACACATGCTACAAGTGTGTAAAGTGCCAAACCAATCAGAGGTTGAGGTGTCTGCTTAGAGCCATTCTCCACCTTATGGGAGCTTGTAATATGTAACAGACCTTACAAACCCAAACTCTGGCGAAAGCTGCTGCGGCGGAAGAGAAGGAGGAAGAGGACGGCCCCCCCTGGGTGTCTCATCATTGGCAGAGGGTAGATAATTAAGATCAATTTTAATCATGTGTGTAAAAAAACTGACCACCTGGGAAATACAGGCTCATTTATATCCATCTGGGCTTGGTGAAAGGTCTGAAACTAAAGCTTCCAAAAAAAGAGAACAAACACAAGCTGCAGTTGATTACAAAAGAAACAAAGATATTAAAAGACTTTTTTTAGTGAAGACCATTTTACTCACAATTCCTTACACACGTTTGAAAAACATAAAAAAAATTTGAAAGAAACACCATTGGATTTCAATTCATAGTAATCCAAATTATGTTCATTGTTATGACAAAGAAACTACTTTATACTTCAACTGGCATTTCCCCAAATTTGAATAAAAAGAAGCCTGTTAGATATGCAAGAATAGGGGCATCCTTGAGGGTCTAGCAGTTTTATGTTGCTGATCATGAACCACAACTTTCCAGCATTGGGTCATGTAATTTCCCATCTCTTTCTCTCGCCCTATTTCCTGCCATCTAGCTATCTATTGCCGACTCTCTAATAAAGACATAAAATGGCCAAAAAAATAAATGGTGAAAATATGCAAAATTAACAGTGCAGTTCAGTGGAAAAAGATAATACCTCAACGGGAAGCCACTGATTTCTTATTGAGTCACAGCCAATATTTTCAGCTGCCAGCCCCTTTCAAAGTTCAGCCTGAGCTGACGTCCTATCAGCCAAACAAGCTGTGCCACATAACAGCCATTACAAAACCATAATCAAATGCCCATTATCTTCAAATTATTGTTGGCAAGAAATAGAACTTCATTACAAGTAAATAGACTCAACAGTAATATTTCCCTTCATGCCAGCTAATAATTTCAACTCAATTGTTTTACACCTAATGCCATTTCTAGACACTGGGGAACCATAGGCAGGCTGGGAGAATGCATGTTAATGTTAAAAAACCTCATAAAGTGAAATTTTCATGCCATGGGACCTTTAACGAATTTGGCTCAATCTCCGGCTATAAAATCAATTGGAATAAATCTAATCTGCTCCTGTTGGAACAACAAACAGGTGACATCAGCTATTAGTGATACAATTCCAACCCAAAGCAAAATTAAATATTTGGGCATCACCATTCACGCATCGCTACAGCGAGTTGTCCAGGAAAACTATGAAACTATAGTAAGTAGCGTTCAAAGGGATCTGGCTAATTGGTCTGCGCTGCCAGCATCATTATGGTCCAGGATTGCGGTTGTTAAAATGAACATAGTTCCTCGTGTGAATTTCTTAAGTACAATGATCCCCTTGGGAGCGAGAGTTGAGCTCGGAGGGGAACGTAATTAATTGGGAGACAGTTTTGGACAACATTTCCCACTGTTCTAAGAACCCAAATCACCTGCAGATCCACTTCAACATATGCCATAGGACATATTGGACGCCTCAGAAGAGATCGGTCTCTAAAGTCATTCCTACTCTGTGTTGCATGTTCTGCCAACCTAAACAAACTGGAACTTTCCTGCACATGGTCTGGGAGTGTGAACAGGTGCATGAGTTTTGGAATAAAACTAAAATCAATAATATCTGATATGATAGGATGTCGAATTCCTACTGACCCAATTGTTTTGTTACTTGACGACTCTAAATTAAACCTGCTTGGGAGACGGAAGAAAATTTGGCAAGCCGGCTCAACCGCAACCAAGAAAATGATAGCTCAATGCTGGCTCCTCCCAACTCACTTTGTATAAAACAGTGGTTGGCGTATTTTCTGGACATAGTTATGCTTGAGCTCTCTACAGCAAGGATTAACAAGGCCATATCATCGACTATAGACCTATGGAAAAACGCAGCAGCACAAGTATCAGTCCTAATGACCTCAGCATCACAAGAAGTAGAGGACACCGACTAGGCAAGGTGTGATTTCTGTTTTTGTTTGTTTTTCTTTTCCTCGAGACCGCAGAGGGTGGGTGGTGGGAGTGGGTGGTGGTTCTTGTTAAAGTGTGTTTGTCTGTTCTTTAGGTTTCAAATGGAAATATAATTTTAAAAAAAATTTATCTTAAAAAAAAATTTGGGGCTGCATGTGGATGTCTGCAAAGACCCTCCCGGACATGGGCTATTAAATTTAAATATAACACTAACTTCTTCAACCAGTTGAGTACTGCCCACAGTGTTTACTAGTGATTTAAGGAGTCAAAACTGAATAGGATATACTGTCCAATGAGTAATTTGTGACATGAATGCATAGTAATAAGTAAGCGTTCCGCTCTGTTAGAAAATATTTTTTGCATGAATGTGAGTGTGATGTGTGTGTTTGTCTGGCATTCATCTGAATAATTCTGAAGAGTTATTTACAAAGATGAGAAAGATGCTTCACAAGATGATGCATTGTATTTGCCACTAAACATTACAGCTGTTGACACGCCATGTGTTTTTTGTGTGTGTGTGTGTGTGTGTGTGTGTGTGTGTGTGTGTGTGTGTGTGTGTGTGTGTGTAGCCAAATCTAATCAGCTTTGGTAAGGAGCACCTCCTGCAACCTTCTTTGCCACTTTGCTTAACATATGCACACAATTTGGTGTAAAAAGGAGGGGTAAATTAGGAGAGAAGCTCAAATTACCCCGGTTATAGAAGCAGAGAAGGGAAATGGGTTGTGCCTCCAAACATGGGAGCTAAGCCAAGCCTTATGGTTCTGCAGCTTTATTTTCTGTTGGTGTACAGACTACATAAAGTGTGTGTTACCTGCAGTCACCTCTGGCACTTTATCCCCACCTACACATTGCATTACAACATGTTCTTTTACAGTATATTAAGAGAGCTGAAAAAACAAGTAATAAGCAAAAAATTATGTGACAGTCACAATGCTCTAAGTGAAATCTATTGTGAATAAAAAAGGTTAAAAGTAATTTTACTGTCATCTCTAAAATGCTACCTTTGACATCAGATCCAGCATCTAAGTTTGTTTAAAAATGCATGTTATTGTGTGAAAAAAAGTCATCTGAGTCACAGCAACAGCAAACCTGAGACCAGAAGAGGATAGATGTAAAGAATGCAACACATTTGGGAAAAGTAGCTTACTTTAAGAACTACAGTAGGTCTTAAAGGGGTGATAGAATGATTATATAGGGTATTTCACACTGTCCCTTAAGGTCTCCTTATAGGGTATATAACATTGGTTGGGCTGTAAATTGCCTGAATGCTATTTTATGGGCCCTTAACTACCCTGTGAATATGGCCCTTTTTGTAACAAGAGCTTTTCTTCCAAATATGGTATGCTCATGAATATTTAGATGAGCTGCGCTCTGATTGGTTTGAGTGAATCACATAGAAACACATTGGAGACGAGAAAGCAGGTCTCATATTTCAGACACTGCAAAGTTAGTCTACTATTTCGTTATTAAATTCACTTCTGAGACTTTTTTATGCGAGAAATTAACTATATAAAGCTCAAATATGGGCCGTTTTACGAAAATTTATGGATAATTGCAAATTTGGTAAGATGTGGCGGACTTTAGGAGCTCCACACAGTCTGACGAGAAGAAGCGGCAACCTCCATACCCAGTGAAAGTCACTGTTTCTCGGGTACTTACTACCGGGGCTTGGGGCCAGCCGTGACGGAGCTCCATCTACCTCACAGCAGGCTGGTTTAGCCATACATTTTTATAAAACAGCCCATATTTTGCCTCTACATAGTTTATTTCTCGCATAAAAAAGTCTCAGAAGTGAATTTAGTGGTAAAACAGCAGATGAACAATTTCTGAGATCTGCCCAACCAATTCAGAAGACTAACTGACTTCAGATCAGTTAGTGGCCTATGTAAATTTTGGGGCGTTCCAAAGATAGAAGGTAGAGACAAATAAGGAGGAGTTGAGAAGTTGACGTCAACTTTTAGCTTTGTTCAGATTCGCCCGTTTTTAGAGACGGTTTCAAATTGTGAGATTTGCAGAGGAAAGAGGTGTCAATGGGATTTTGAGGTTCTCTGTATGTCCTATTTACCCACCAAATAGTTATTCAACTATGACAAGGTAAAATCGGTTTTGCATTCTATCACCCCTTTAAAGTAGTAGTCTATAAAAAGCAGTACATTTGAACAGGACATTGAATGCCTTGCACTCTGTTCTGTGGTTCTAGCTAGGGCTTAACAGATCTTTTCATGCTTTAGCGAAGTAGGCAAAAAACCACAGGTCCCAGACCACAAGACCACAGGCCCTGCCCATGCCGAATGCAGGCCCATGACTTGAGATCAGAGGTTGCCAGTCAACGTATGGTCTTGATTCATCGTCAGAGAAGGGCACACAATGAGGAAATCATCTTTGCTATGATACTTTTTATACAACACTTCCGCCTTAACATTCACCACAATTTGGTAATAGGTCTTCTGGGCCTGTTCTGCAAATGTCTTTTAGGATTTGTGATGACTATTAGCAATAAGGCTGGGACGATTCGTCGACGTAGTCGGTTACATAAATGCGTTGACACAAATAATTTGCGTCACTAAATAAAAATAAATAAATAAAACTTGCGTGCAAATTAATTAATGTAATGCGGAACTACTGTTAGATACGCGGGTTCTAGGGAACACCTGATCTGTAGCCCCGCTTTAGCTCTGAAGCTAGCCGAGCTCCTCTGCCTCATGCTCTGCTTACATGCAGTTTTTTGTCAGGTCGACGGTCCAGTGAGTGAGTCAGAGATAGCAGCACGAAAGGACGAGTATGGCGAGTGGTGGCGACCCACAAGAATTCCCTGCCGGCCTCTTTAAGGGCGTTTTTACACATACCTCATTTGGTCCGGACTTTCTGACTTTTCAGTTTGGTCCAAACCAAAATTGCAGGTGTGAAAGGTGCCTCGGACCACGGTCCGGATCAAAAGACAAATTTAGTCCGATAAAAAGAGGTGGTCTGAGTCCGGTCCGTTTATAGTGTGAAAGCATTTTTTGGATGGTTCGGACTTTCGGACCAAATACAAGAAGCTCTGGCAGGCTCTCCTCGTGTTACAAGACCGGGGAAGCTCCTTTAAGGAATAGCTCTGTGCTTAATGTGTACGTGAGAGACGGTAACGGTGTCAGCGCTCAGAGCAGACAGCTGTCGGCTATCAGAGCAGATATACATAATACATCAGCAGTTTACTTGTTAAGTGGTAGTAAACGTACAGTGTAGGTTTCCGTTTGTCTCTGAATAAATGTTCCAGAAAGAAAGTTACCGTGTCTTGCTTCTCAAAAGAGGCGCAGCAATAGGGGAGAGCAGTAGTCAGTTGAAAAAACTCCGACACAGAGAAAGGATACGAGAGGAAGGGGAAGCCTGTCTACAAACCAATCAATTATAAGTATCTGGAGATGCAGCTCACGTATGTGATGACGGCAGGACATAGTTTTGTCACGTATAGATCTTTAGTGCGCTTACCGGATCAAATGTATACAATGTAACAAAAACATGAACCTTGGTCTAGACCTTGGTTCGGACTTTCAGGTGTGAAAACGCCCTAAGATCGCAAGTTTGGCAAAACTTCGAGACTATATGGCTGCAGTCTGGAGCCTCCCGTGTCACGTCTTCTCGTCTCATGCCGTCCCCACCTCGAAAACTTCGGTCTTCGGGTCAGTTCCAGTAGTAGGCTACAGGCGAGAGAGTGGTGGATAAGACGAGGACTGTGTGTCGGCGTTGTTCGGCAGTTGTTGGGTATGTGAGTGGAAATACATCTAACATGCTAACGCATATCCAACGCCATCACCCAGATGTACCAATCACTGGAACGAGACAAAAAAAAACTGTCCAACTTCTCCTCCCTACAGTGCTTAACCAGCCTTTAGATACAAGAGCGTATTCATTATTTTACCTACTGTTAAAAAAGCAAATACAGGTTAATCTCTCATACACTACTCTTTTTGCACTTGCTCGGTTTACTTTAAGTTTTTATTTTTGTATTCCTCCAGGAAGTGACTTTATTTTGTGGTTGGATTGATAGCCTACATCTGTCTTCAGGTTGCACTAAAAATTCAGTGCAGTGCAATGTTAAACAATTTTAATAAATAGAGATTTGAAACTTATTGAAATTTGTTTTGTGTAAATTGTTAATAATTGAGCAATGGGAAAATAATTGCTCATTGAAAAATGTATTGTTAGATTAATCGAAAAATTAATCGTTAGATTAGTTGACTAATCAAAAAAATAATCGCTAGATTAATCGTTTAAAAAATAATCGTTTGGGACAGCCCTAATTAGCAATCACCTCAAGCACAAAGTCACCAGTGGAAAAACTATATCAAAAAAGGTGGCATGGGGGCTGAAGAGCATAAAAATGGTTAGCTAAACAGGAACTGCTTGTAGCCGCCACACAAAACAAACATAACAGAGTCTGAAAAAGCAGCAACTTGAACTCTTTGGCAATGTGAAATGGGTGGGCTTGTCATTTTACAGTAAAAGCCAGAACACAGAGGGAATGGCCGATGTCGCAGAAGCTGTGCTTACAGGGGACAATGATAAATGTCATGATGTCTAATATCTTATTTACCTCCTCCACACATCATGATCAATGACAACACTAGTAAACATTCAAAGACTAACTGGCGAGGTGTTGCGTCACCATAGAGTACAGTTCAACCTACATTGACACAGAACTTGGCCTACTTAACTTGAGCACATGACACAGCTCTGACATTTCAACACTAAAAAGGGACAAAACTAACTTTTGGCAAAACAACTTTTAGGCTGCAATTCTTCATTCATCCTGATGTGAGTAAAGAACCATTTTTTCTTTTAAACACTGACCCTCATGTCCTATTATTTGGTCCAAATGGAGAGTTGAATTCTGTAAATCTTGGACTGGTTGGACATGTGGAAAAAGCAAATGGGGGTGTGAAGATAATGATGTATTGACTGAAAGTAGCTGAGAGGAACTACACAAGCTGCATGAGCTGCTACTGGTCACTGGCAAACATTTATACAACAATAATGTTATAGAAGGGAATTATAGGAAATGAATGTAATCATAAGTGTTTGAAACAGTTTCTCATCTAAAACAAATGTGTAAAAGCAAATGTTTTAGATGCAATGGCTTATTAGCATTACAACCTCAAGTACAACATTTAATGTAGAGACCAAAATGTGACAAATATGTGACAAAACTGAGGAAGTTCCATCTGTTGATTAAGACCATGAGATGTGGTTAAAAGCTCTGGCAAAAAATAGTGAGTGGACCTTGACGTAAGATTATGACATTATTTAACAGAAAAGTTTCCTTTAATGGAATTAAATTATTTTTTGATTATTGAATTATTATTATTATTTTCACTGTTGATTAATCACTTGAGTTTTTTCCCCCGATTAATCATTAAACCATTTAGTCAACATTCAACAACACATCAGAAAATTCTCAAAGCCGAAGATGAAGTCTTGATATTACAAATTGCTTGTTTTGTCCCACCAGCATTTCAAAGATATTGAATTTACAATCGGATAAAACTAGACTGCAGTAACGCCACTGATTCCCTGATTAAACAGTAGTCTCATTTCTATAGCAAAGGTTGCTAAGATGAATGCTTTCCATTCAGTTTTACCTTCCTTTCCATACCGAATTTTATGAATGTCTAAGTTTGGGTTCCTTTTGACGGCCATCCAGGATCGTGACATCTAGATGGTCATGGATCAGAGCTAGGTAGTACGTGTTTGTTTGCAGATTGCATGACTCCAGTTCTATCATAAAGAATCCCAGAGATCAAATATATTAAATGAAAGTTATAACAAAGACTGCTTACTTCTTTGACAGTGGTTCTGAGTCCAGCAGCGTTCACTGAAGTGTCCGTTGATGGTGGTGGTCTGGCAGGTGGTCTTTCCGCTGGCCGCCCCGGGGCAGACGTCTCCACACTCTCTGTCGTTCTTGTTAGCCATGATGTAGTTATCCTCCCCTGTGTCCAGGATCTTGGACCAGTCCAGAGTCGAGAGATAGCAGAGATCTGGGTTCTTCTCAATTCTCACAGCTCCTCGGGTGATGTTCATCAAGCTATGGAGGCCGATCTCTCGTAGTTGGAGCATCTCGAACATTACTAGGGCGTAGTTGAAGAACAGGTTATTGCCTCTGATGACAGTTAGGTTGGGGAAGAGATCGCTGAGGGTCTCCAGGCCGTAAACTCTGAAGAGCAACAGGTAGTCAGTGACCACTGTCAGCTTGGGGAAACTGAGGCCTCGGAAATCTTCAGGCTTGGTCCTGAACATGAGTAAGATCTTCAGGTGGCCTTCAATCACGGTGCAGTTCTCTAGCGTACGTAGGTTGGTCACATTGTTGCGGATGTCCTTGCTTGGACAAACTGAAAAGACATAAAAAGGAAGGATACATCTTTTTTAGAAAATAGATATTTTCATATGACTCACATAAGTAAAAACAAGGCTAAAAACAATATTGTGTGGAATGGCTGATGTACAATTTACAACAAAGTCTTATGGGTAACTCTCAGACATGAACAATAAAAAGACTTCCCAGAGACAATTTATCTTTTTCTCTGCCGTTTCAACTGCTGAACATGCATTAGGCAAGATGTCTGCTCTGTAAACTAGAAAAACAGGGTTGAAGAAGTCAGACACAGTCTCTAGGAGGAGAAAAATAGATTTCTTGGTAATTAGAGGGGATATTTTAGTGAAAAATATGTGGTTATGTCTCTGGCTTTGATGAAGACCAGACCATCTTCACTGACATTTTGTTTAGCAACCACATATCTGGCTCTGAGCCACTGTCCAATATTGAGTGCTGTCATCAGAGTGAGGCTGTGCTCATCCTTGGTTACGCCGAGTTGATTTGTGGAGTTGCTTCTGTAACTCAGGACCATAGAAAACACTAGCTAATGCATTAAAAATATTTGTCTGGGAGGGGAATTGAATGCGTATTGCACCAGTAGTAGATTTGTGGCTTTGTCAGTTGTCACCCAGACACATGATCCTGTTTGATGACAAATTCCATAACTACGCTATTGCGCAGACAAGTTGCATTTTTACTGTATCACAATGATAAAAGAGATTATTGTAGGGCTGATAACTATTATTAATCCGTCAATTATTGTTTTAATATATAATTTGTATTACATATCAGACAACAGTGAACAAAGCTATGCACAATTTGTCTTCCAACTACTTACATAATATCCCATTTAACAATGAAATCCCCACATCTGGGAAGCTAGAAGCAACACATTTTTTGCTATTTTACTTGAAGAAATTACTTAATCGATTATCAAAATGCTTAATGAATAGTTTTCTTTCCATCAACTAATTGATAAATCAGCTCATTGTTTAAATTCCAGATGAATGTCAACTGTACTACAACTTCAGGTAATGCAGTACAGTGATCTTGAAACCACCTGCAAAATACATTAAACACTATTACACTCAGGGGGTTCTATATGAAGAGAGCTGACAGTAATGAGGATATCCTCAACTCTCCATCTGGAAATCAGCCAAACTCTTAAGCATAATAGGTGCAATGTGGGACATTCCAGGACTAATTTTACAGTTCACAAATCATGGCTGCAGCTGGAGGTGTGCTGCCTAGTAAGTGGACTGTATTTGTTTACCAACGGACCTACTATTGAGCTGGGAGCATTGGGCCAACTGGTCAGCCATGTGGGCAAGAGGTACAACAGCTAGGTGTGCACCTCTTTATGGCTACAGCTCATTTTATACCTTCTGTCTGTTGCATAACAGTAAAAGAGACCCCACACACACACACACACACACACACACACACACACACACACACACACACACACACACACACACACACACACACACACACACACACACACACACACACACACACACACACACACACACACACACACACACACACATCTAAAGTTCAGTCTACAACTTTGAGGCTTGTTTAAAATACACACAAAATGTCCTAACATGGGTTTAAACTGCAAGCTATTTTAAGCAGCTTGGCTCATTAAAAAGTACATTTTTCTTTTTAAACTACATTTAGCTCTGCAGCTCTCTTTGTGGTCTTGGAGTACAGCCGAATTGTTAAACATGAATGGCATGCCACAAACCTGTAATTTCAACACATCCACATCCAAATGAAACATTTCCGATCAAACGGACGGTAACTGCCAGAGGAGTCTGCAGCAAATGTAGCCTACTGTAGATCCATCAAGAAACACATTTACAACTACAAAGAGTCTCCATCTTTCTCATGAAAGACCCAACACAAACAAAACAATTTAATAGACAAAGACCCTAGCGGTGTAAAATACAAGGGGACAGTGGTTCTGTAGACACAGTAAAGTCAACCAGAAGAGTACTGAGTGACCCTGTAGAGAAGGTAAATCATAACAGGGCGACAAGTCCAGGCTCCTATCAGTGTACACTTTCAGCCAGGCCAGTATTTTTAGAACCACATTCCCAATAGAGAATCTAATACACTTCTGCCGTACCGATAGTGGCTCACATCGGAAACTGGAACATGGCAGCCCTGGTGTGTATGTGAGGAATTTTAGAAGGGCAGCAGAGAAAGAACTGGCCAAGCTGATTTCCCAATGTGTGAACACTTAGTTTAGGAACAAAACACTGTTTTTGTTGTTCTGGCGTACAGCACTGAATATCTGTCCGTGACGACATGACACAACTCAAGCAAAACAAACCAGGTGCATCCCAGAATTTAAATACTCCCTGTATTGTTGAGAAAGGGAACAAACTGGGAGACATCACAAAGGTTGCTATGGTGACTAGGCCAGCTCCAGCTCTCCATACATCACCTAATCTGAGCCAGACAAGACTGAAAACACAGCCATGGTGCTCCGAATCGACAATTAGCCTTTAAAGAGACCGATTTTTATCGAGCAAAGTCTCTCACAGCCTGCACTTCTGAGACAGATTAACTTTTAAGGTTAATTAAAAAGGGGCAGTATGATGGTTTGCCATAAATCCAAAGAAAAGACCAAAACCAACAATCAATTTATCCTACTAACAAGACAAAACAGAGGCAATTTGTGTTCACTTTTTAAATACACAAATAATAATAATAATAATAATAATAATAATAATAATAATAATAATAATAATAATAATAATTAAAGAAAGGAACATCTTGTCACCCTGAATTATAAGCTAAACCCCTTTCAAAAATCTGGCAGTTCAATAAAGCGTTGCTTGATACTATGAAACAAAAGAAACAAATAGTCAAAATATTCATATTAAACAGCCAAATCCAATTCAACTGACTAAATTCTAAGTCACTACATTCCTAGCACTTAATAGCTTTCTCAGGAACTTTTGGCTGTGTCAGTCTTTATCAGCAGTAATAGTTAACTTTAAGCCAACACATATGAAAGTCCTATGTGCTATGGATGGATCATAACAGCTACGGAGTTACCATGTCAACGGATCAATCTCGATCCCAGCAAACATAATCCGCTGCTAAAGACCATGTGATGAAGTAAAAAAGCTCTAGAAAAACTTATTAAAACACCACGCATTCTCTAGTTTCTGCTTCTAAAATGAGAGGATTTGCTGCTTTCATTATTGCAAATTATGAGCACATGCAGCATGCAATGCAACCAGATGTGTTCAGATTCACTGGGTGACACCTGATGGTGGTCCAGTTCACAATGTAATCAGACCACAGTAAAAGTCAGACAGACAAAAAGGAAATCTATAGAGCTTGAACACATTTGAGAAAACAAAGCCGACCACAAGAAAAATGGCAATTTCTTCACATCTGACACCTGACTTCTGTGACCCTACTTTTGCAATTTCCATGTCACAATAATGCAGACAAGTTGCAAACAGGACCAAATACCCAATACAATGCCAATGATGACATGTCATCCTTGTGGTAAATCCAGATAGATAGCATTGTGAATGCCTGATGTAAATTGAGTCTAGGTCAAAAGATGGCCCTAAATTTATATCAACATGTACTGAGCTATAAAGGGTGTCAGCCGTACACTGTGTGAGCTTCAATGTCTCTCCGCTGTGTGCTCAGTGGCACAATGTACAAACCCATAACCCTTTCACTACAGCTGCAGGCATCAACATGCACTGAAGCTTCTGATCTTGTGAAGGAGGTGGATGGAGACTTTTTTTTGGGGGGGGGGGAGGGGAGGTATGGAGGATGGGGGGGTTGTACAAATTGTTAGACTGATGCCGTTTATTATTGCAGGGCCTCAGCGAGAACTGAGGCCTCAATGTGCATGCAGGAACACAAACACTCAAGTGATTGCAACACTTCCCTTTTCAAGGTTTCGCTGTTCTCTTTTCCAACCCAGACAAAAAACTAACTACAGATCCACAAAATGCCGAGGTCACGAGATACATATTCACTGTTTCCAAACTGACATGTAATGTAATCCACTTTCAGAAGGGTTGTAAAACCTAACCACCTGTCAGTTTTAAGATACACTGTAAATACAGAAAACAATTTTAATTGGTCATTTTCTCTTCTTAATTTAATTATGACATTTAACACAAAACTCAGCTAAGTTAGTATATGCTCTCTTAAACTGTACAGGATTAGATATTACAGGAGTTAAGACAGTGACATTACTACATCTCTAAGAGATACAACCTTCATGGGAAATTTCTCAAAAGTATAAGCTCTCCTATAAATGGCATGTGAGCCAGGCCGGTGGCAGAGCAGGTTATCAAATGTGCCAGCTGTAAGGTAGGGGTGACATGGAAAGTGCAGCACATTGACAATACAGTACAACAGTCCAGGGAATACAATTAAACCAAAGTAATTCAGGCCCTGGTCTTTAAATAGAGTAAAATTGGGTAAAAGAGAGAACCTATAAAACCACACAGTTCCCTCTTGGGGTTGTTTGAAATGGATCTTGTATGGATGGCTCCGAGCCAAAGACCATTTGGTGATTCAGTTGCCCACCCGCTGCCCTCGCATGCACATTATTCTCTTTGACAATGTTGGCAGTGCGGTAATTATTACCTCTAAAGTGTGAGAGCACAATAACAAGCACATTTCCTTTAACTGGGGCACGGTGTCAAGGGTAAAGATGTGACACAACAAGGCTTCCTTGTCAGACGCCTGTGCGGTCGGAGTTAAAGAGTGCAGGTGTGCCAGTTTACTTTTAAAGCAGCAGTTCTATATAATTTCCAAACGTGAACTTGTCAACCAGGATTAGACGGACATTGCTGAGGGTGACAAGTGTAAAGATCCTTCGATTTGTATATATGTCAAACGTACTCATGACTTAGGTTCTTCAGACAGCAGTGGCAGTTTGTTTGTAGTGTTTCTGGAGAGGTGGTGGTAGAGGTGACAGTTTCATCACCTTACAATTGCTCTCCTTGTCGGGAGGCGTAAATCAAGAGTACCAGGTCGCTGGATTGCTGCCCTCCTATGAGACCTGCTATAACCAGAGTGGTACTCAACAACAGGCTGCCGGTGGCTTCATTGTAACCTCCTGCTGTTTGACACTCTTCATAAAGTGATGTTTTATAATGGCACAACAATACACTGCAGCCTAACAACCCGACCACCTAACCAAACTGCGGTTTGTGCTTCTTATGTATTGCCATAACATTCATGTTTTTTTTTTTGAAAAATTAAATAACCGGTGATGTTTGAAAAGCCCTATTTTTGCATTGCCAGACCTATCTCTACAGCGCTGTGTGGAGTAAGGTCTGACTACACCACACTTACATTCTAGTATAGGGAAAAACGCTAAAAACTCCATTCCCTTAATTTTGCTTATTAAAACGTACAATATGTAACTTTCTGCCGCTAGGGGTCTCTTAATCAAAACAATGGATGGTAATCACGGACTTTACATTAGCCTGCAGCTAAAACCACTCTATCACAATATATTCACATGTCAGCAGAAGATCTCCCAGTTGTCTCCCCTTCACTTTTTTTTTTTTATCTTAACTAGTCGTTTTGGTGCCTAACCCCCCCCCCTTTTGTCGGGTAAATTTAGCTAACTGTAAAGACAGCTAAACGCGAAGGGGGAAGAAATTCGGCAGGGAGGAGATTTTGTGGGTTTTTTTATGGTTTCCCGACGGTTCATTAAACTGCCGTTAGCGTCCTTAGCACCGGGCGCTGGAGTTAAGTACTGGCCAGGTTTGGATTGCTGTAATGATAGTGGCTGGCTGGTAGCTGGCACGGCGCTTGTAGTGCCGGGAGAGTGAAGCAGACAGACCGGGGTATGCTAGATGGCTAAATTAGCATTAGATAAGTCGTCTATCTATAGTTAACGTTAACGCTACTAATGAATTTGTGGATTAGCCCAGTGCTGTTAACCGTGGTCTAAACAATAAATAACTTTGAGCGTGTTGAACAATGTCGTAATCTTATAATGTTACCCACGAAACATTAGCATTAGCTAACGTTATACACCAAGAATTAGCATTAGCTACTTGTCAACCAGCACCTTGTAGTAGCCTAATGTTAAGCTGGATCGATCGATATTGAAATCAATCAATAAATAAGGTCTCTGCTGAATTACTGTGTTGCAAAGTGGCATGTAATCAATGACAAAATGATGCCATGTGGCAGAAAAAAAAGGCTGTATTACTGTTACTGAGTATAACTTTCTGTGACATTGTATGATTTACAATTACTCTCAATTACTTACTCTCGTCTGGGTTCCCGTGTTTGATGGAAGTTAGAGTAACTAGAGAGGTCAAAGGTTATAGGACACCACTGACAAGCGACTTAACGAAACGTCCCGTGTCAAAAATTAAATTAAGAGATTTTTCTGGGTTTGAAACTTGTTGGAAACATTTGGGATCGTGTAAGTACACATCTCAACAAAATATATAATGTAGGTATAGTCATTTTTAGAAGTTTAAATGCAGAAATGTTACATATTGTACCTTTTAAATAAACTCTCAGAAGCTCTGTTTCCCACGGTGTGCGTGTGTATGTGTCTGTGTATCTATACCTTGTGGTTGTATACATGCTAGCCAGGGATGCATAGTTTTGTTGTTTGTATTGGCTGAGTGCTTGTAACCAATAACAGTCTACCTAGCTCCCCTCTACTTTTTTCTTCCCTCTCCTTTTTTTGTTACACGTTTGGATTTGTGACACTTTGCTTTCCTTAGTATGTATAGTGTACTTTTCTGTATATTGTCATCTTAACAAATATGTTGCACTTTTGCCTGTTTATTTGCATATGAAAAATTTTGATCACAAAAAAAGAAAAAAACGCTCTGGGTTGTTTGCATTTCTATAAACCAATCACAATCGTCTTGGGCGACTGGATACATAGTTAAACGTAAGCTGCTCTTACCAGTGTATTGTCGTATGTACTTTGTCCACAGCAATCCCCACTAATCGGTCCCAAAGTGTCCCAGTTAAATAGTAAACGCTGTAAACATATTCCTTGTAAATCTTTACAATCATTCTCCGAAAGCATAGTTGTACAATCCCCAAAATATATTCAGCATCTAGCTTGCTAGCTGGAAGTATTTTCTTGTTTTCCGTGGCCAAGGGATTTTGGTAATGGCAACACACAGAGAGCGGAAGGTGAGGGACATCATGCGCGGATGTCAGAATAGAGGCGTAGCTGAATAGTCTATAATTTACATTCTGTTTTACATTGTACAAATTGAGCACAGACATATGTCATTTCCAGCTAACATCTTTGTTAGGAAACAGTGGCACAACTTGAGAAACAGAGTAAAAATCTTTTTTCATCGTGAAGCAGAGAGAATATTTTTTCTTCCAGATTGTTAGGATAGAGATCTTGGAGATACCTTCAGAACAGCAGTAAGCATTGTTACAGACCTACTGAGTTTTTAAAAGATCACTGGGTATTTATCTTTCAGAAAAATGCATGCTTAGCTTTGTGACTTGAATACATTAAGAGGCCCTAACTGGGGCTAGCTGAAAACATGAAATGTGCAATATGTAACGAAACATAAGACACATTTGCAGTTACAGGGACAAATTGACACTAACATTTTCAACTGCCAGCTGATGCTAAATAAATGAAATAAATTCATGCTGCCACTTAATATAATCTTCCATTATTAAGTGAATTTTCCATCAAGCTGAGTTGGACTGTTACCAAATCAGAAGGCTCTGAGAGGTTTCCTGACTTCGACACTGGTCAGTCCGGTTAATGAAATCGGCCAGTGTGAGGCCCAGGTTCCACTCTTCCCTTCTGTGGTTCACTGTCAAGTCTGGGAGAAGCACGGGAGGGGGGAGGGGCTGCAGTGCAATTACACAACTTGCTTTTGATTTATGTCTTAAAATTCGTGCTCAAACTGGTTTGATGACATCGCTCTATTCACCCCTCACTAAAATCTGATGAAAAGGTGAGAGAGCCTGTTCTTTTCTTTTCCTTCCGAGTACCTCTTAAATCCAGCTACAGCCACATAAAGTACTGCAGTAGTAACAGTTTTAAAGCTACCTGGGGCTACATACTGTGTGTACATGGAGTGGACAAACTACCTATACTGTATAAACGAGGATTGTGTTACTGTGTATGGCTTTGTGTCAAGATTACTGTAAGACAGCACAAGCCTTGAAGAAATGTTTTCTCAAAGAGCAGAAAATAAAATAATGAATGAGTTAAAGGAGAATTCCGGTCGATTTCAACCCGTAGCTCTGTTGTTTGTAAATCAGGAGTACTGTCAGTAGCGAGGAAAACGGAAACAAACGGTGCCGCCTACACCGAGTTATCCTCCTGCTAGATTTTGCACCCAACAGTCTTAAACAGGGCAAGTTTTAAATGTGTTTTTAGCCTCTAAACATGTTCGAAATGCCATTACTAGTGCTTAGCCATGTGCAGTTATTCCTTACGAGGGAACACAGCGAATTTGACGGCAGTAGATGTGACAGAAAGGCATAAAAGTTGTGTTAATCCTTACCGCTGTTTATGTACTGCTTTCCGGTCAAGTCCCCACCAATCGAGTGCCGATCTCATACAATCCATAATTCCAAAATGTATTTTTTCCACAAAAAAACGATTTGCCGAGGTCCTGTTCATAGTAATGAGCATGTATCAAGAGTTCAGGAGCTCATTTGCATAGGTAACCTAGCAACGGCGTAGCCTGCCTGTCGGCAGAAGCAGGGAGGAGCTCACAGAGCTGACAGACGGAGCTTGGAGTTAGATCAGGACTAATATGAGAAAATGCTTCGAGTTTGTGCCTTTCCAAATTGCGGCAACCAAATGAAGAGATATTTGAGCTTGAGCTTTCACCGTCTACAACCTCCGCAGCGGGGAGATTTTACCGTTATGGCTGGTTGCACTTGATGCGGGTACATGGTGGTGCTCTTGTGGATACTGTATCGCAATGACCACCGAGGAAGAAAGCCTGTGCTGTAAGGAATGGGATCTCATCCAGCCTGGTCTGGACGGGTCAACGGACATTGTTTCGCCCATACAGAGAGGTTTCCCCATCTGATCTGAGTACAACCTAGCCTAACCTAACCATTTCGTGACTCTGTCTAGCTTAGGTACATTTGTTTTTAGTTGTAAATACACATTCAAATCACTAATCAAAAAACACACCTCTTCAGATTAGCTTTCCACATACAATAATCTTACATTTCTCACCAGATAGTTACTGTTTTTATTGTTTTTAATTGCTGCTAAATATGCTTGTTGTATGTGTTGGTTTTATTGCTTATCTGTTTTTAATGTGATATATGTGCTGGTTTTTACTATAAAGTGTCTTTGAGTATGATGAAAAGCCCTCTATAAATGAAATGTATTATTATTTATTATATATAAATGCCTCACTTCTTTAGTGAAATAACCAAAGCTCCCCCCCCCTTTTGTGTCTTTACTTCAACAAAAAGGAACAAACAATATCACAATCTAGACACAATTAATGTAAAGTATGTACAGTGTGTGGTTTTATACATAATCATGCTGTGGCATAGTCTGAAGTGTACAAAGAAAAAATAGTTCAGTACTCTTTTCCTAGGCCTAGAACATGCTCTTATAATGTGACCTGGCTTGAGCAACCAGTTCACTCTTATCCAGCAGAGGAACTGGGGCTATGTTACAAAGCAGTCGCCTTCTTCTCTGTCCATGACGGGGTAAGGGCTTTTTTTTCTGTAGACTTGAAATAACTATTTTGAAACTGGCTGGATGACCAGCTTGACGCCTTCTTGGGAGTTGACTGTGGCACCGCAGCTAATTCTGTCTCTATGTCAATGGATGGTGTCCAATAAATAAGTAAGAAGGAGAAAGAGCATTGTAGTCAGACTCTATGGCCAAAATAGTAACATTGAGGATGCATCTATCATAATCAGTGTTGGGTGTAAGGCAATTACAGTAATATATAAATGTTGGCTGTAACGCAGTAATATAAATCATTACTAATTACATGTCTGTAATATCATACACGTGTCTCAGTAACGGGAGTTACAACATTTAGTGTTTTTTTTTTTTCAAGAATTCACCTACACCGTGAAACATTTCTTCACAGAAAAAAAAAGTGAGAATTACAATAGCCTTAGAAAGTATAAATCATAAAGACGTTACCTCCAATTTGTCTGCAGCTGGTCTTTTCGCTTTAGGAATGGCATTTTCCTTCAGATACTGGGACGCTCTTTTCGGTGAAGTCAATGTTTGCTGCTAACACGGTAATCTCTCTCATGTAGCTAAAGTTATCAAGGGAGCTGAAGTGCAACCAGCCACCATCGTAAAATCTCCCGGCTGCGGATGTTGTAGACGGTGAAAACTCAACCTCAAATATTTCTTCATTTGGTTGCCGCAATTTGGAAAGGCACAAACTCGAAGCATTTTCTCACCTCGGCAAATCGTTTTTTTGTGGAAAAAATACATTTTGGAATATTGGATTGTATGAGATCGGCACTCGATTTGGTGGGGACTTGACCGGAAAGCAGTACATAAACAGCGGTAAGGATTAACACAACTTTTATGCCTGTCACATCTACTGCCGTCAAATTCACTGTGTTCCCTCGTAAGGAATAACTGCACATGGCTAAGCACTAGTAATGGCATTTCGAACATGTTTAGAGGCTAAAAACACGTTTAAAACTTGCCCTGTTTAAGCCTTGTTTAAGACTGTTGGGTGCAAAATCTAGCAAGAGGATAACTCTGTGTAGGCGGAACCGTTTGTTTTCGTTTTTCTCGCTACCGACAGTACTCCTGATTTACAAACAACAGAGCTACGGGTTGAAATCGACCGGAATTCTCCTTTAAGACAGAGCAATGTAGTAGTATTTACTGAGTGATTATCTTAATAAAAGGAATCTATAACAGTCTATAATATTTTGCAATTGTGCACCAAAACCACTGCAGTGTATTTTTACATGCATCCTTTGTAGTATGCAATGCAAGATTTGAAGGAAGTTGAGTGAGAACTATAAAAATCATTATTTAATATAGTATATTAATCTGAGCCTGTCAGTGGCAAAACAATCATTTTTGTGAAGGTAAATACAAGCTGGACAATTGCCCTATTAACTTACATTGTAGCTTGTTTCGCCCACTGAAGCTATCTTGCTTAATACTGGACTAATTAAAAAGATTGTTGTTCCCATCACTCACTTATACACAAAAGCATAGGAAAATAGGGTCCAGGTTGAAAAAAACGGTAGTTACCCTTTAAGAAACAGATTCCAACGGTTTGAAAAACTAAGTGTGTGCAGTGAAGTCATTGTGGTGTTTGAGAAATGTGAAAATGTCTCTTGGTGATTGCAAATGTTGTCCATTTATTCTTATCACCCTGTGCTTGTTGGCTGGTGAATATAAAAGGGACTGTCAGGAGCTGTAAAGAGAGCTTATTGTTACATTCCTGCAATGACCACGGCAACAAGCCAAGGCTTTCCCTTTTACAATAACATTGAATTAATTCCTCTAAATTCTCAGACTACTTACTTATTTGGGGGGGAAAACATTTTGTTTACAGTTCCTGCAGACTCCAAATATCTTAACCTTAACCTTTGTCCCTTCAACGCAGTGACTATCTACAACACCACTGTTGCTGCACACGAGCCTATATCAAATTACCATCACTAACAAAACAAACAAATCTGGGAGTTACAGGTTGTCTGCACACTAGTATGTTTATAGCATGTCTAAGCATTTTTGTCCATTTAATGGAATTGTATTTTAATAATGCAACATAATTAACTATTGTACATAGTTTATAATTTGCATGTTGCCCATGATAATTAACGTAACAATTATTTGGGTTCTAAAAGGCTATATGGATCTCTATCAAAATATTAAAATGATAATCAATTTAATCAATTCACCCAGTATCTTGGCACAATTAAATAATGTGTAATGCTTTTAGATTCCAGTGTCAATCCCCTTACATGGAATAGACAGAAAATTGCGGAATATTTGACAGACAATTTTGTTTTAATCAAATTCGAGTCTGCCTGCATCATGCATCATTCTATTTTCTGTAAAAATTTAAATTATACACAACCAGTTGTACAGTCCAGCCAGCCACATATATACATTAAAATGCTTAATATTAACTATGATAAAATATTAGTGTTACTTACCCTCTCCACTCGCTCGTTGACAGCTCATCACAAAGCACACAGCGGTCAAAACAAAACACAAGCACAAAGTCCGGAGCCACATAACTGACTCGGAATAATACCCCATCCAGCACTATTCCGGGTCAAATGCAGAATGGAGGAAAGTTCAAACTGGACGAGAAATACCTTCAGGAAATTGGTTTTGTTTTGCGGCGTGGGCCAACAGGTAAACAAAAATAAATAAAAGACATCCCGGAAGATGGGCGGAGGCACGAGTCCAACGTGTTCAATCAAACACAAGCTAACGATGCTGCTGCTAAAGTTAGCCACTTCATGGAAAAACACCGTTAACATACACACCACACGGGTGCTCTTTTTGTGTATTTAAATACAATAGTTAGTTCAACTGGCACAGTTGGGTTTTTCAGTTTCTGGGGGGAAAAAAGAGCAAAAACAGACTTGTTGGCCGAGAAGAAGCTAAGCTAGCTACGTTAGCTGCCTCGCCTGGCTCCACCACTCTAGTCCAGGCCACAAGTTAAGTTTACGCTGCTTTCCAGCAACTGTCTCAAATTATTTTAAGTTTAAGAAACCCCCCGCATACCACACAGCTGCAGTGCATATTATTTGTAACAGTGGACAACTTGCATGCAGGAACATTTCTTTAAAAGCGACGATTAACTTAATTTAGAGGAATTTTTGGAGCCGTGGGCTTCTGACTCGATGGTTGTGGCATGCGTGGCGTAACGTTTGCGTGTCTTTCGTAAAAATCCCCCTCAAGTCATCCAGCGAGCACAAAACATCAGTTGACTTATTTCGCTTGTTAAGTAAGGTGTTTTGTTTCCGGGCAGATGTGTAGCTCCAAAGCGACAACTCCTCTTCAGTCAGTGCAGAGATTTCATAGAGACCTCCAGACCTCTCTGAAAGACAGACAGACGTGTTCAGACACTTCGTGGCTCCGCAGCACTCCGCTGTACTTTTTTTTGGTTTGGGAATAGAAAAAAAAAAATAGATGCTGCAAATTGAGTTTACGCTCCTGTCACCACGACTAAGCGTGAATCAGAATAAGAGAAAAGTAGGTGATATAAAGTTTTCGAGTTATTTTCTCCTTTTCTTCTCCACAAACCGAGGTAGGAGGTACAGTCTCCCAGGTCCTGTAGGATCCCCTTCTTCCCAGCCTCTCCGCCAGTAAACAAACCCTGCCAATGAGCCAGATGGGCTTCAGGGGAAATACGGACTGGAGTTTATTGGATTACACAACAAACTGATACTACTGTCAGGTGGTAACGCGTTAAAAAGTAATACATTTACATCTACCAGTACTTTGTAGTGTAAAAGACTTGAAAGCTGCTATGGAGTTATTGCCATTTAATTTAAAATTAAAATCTGACTACTACAAATACAAACCAAAACTGAAACAATTAATTGTTAATTCCATTGACTGAAAACTAATCGGCAATTTTGATAATCAGTTGTATTTGTTGTTATTTGTTATTTGATCATTAATTTTCAAGCAAAAATCAAGAAGGCAGGATTTGCTAATTTTCTTAGTTTAGATGATAATAAATTGAATATTAGGTTATAATCAGAATTGGGACCAGGCAAGCTTCTTAATCATTACCTTTGGAAACAGTTGCCAATTATACTTTGTGACATTTTATAGACCAAACAAATTTTAAATTAATTAATTAAACAACAAAATAATTGGCAGAGTAATAGATGTTGAAAATAATCTTAGTTGCAACCCGAAAATACAATTGTTCTGCTTTTATTAACATTTAATGACAATAATAGTATAGCAGTAGAAATATGATTTTATATATATATATATTATATGATTATACTTTAGCTGCTCACCTTAAGATTAGGGGATAAGGGATTTTAGTCCAAATTAAATTGAATTTCTCCAGTTTCGGTTAAACTTGATTCAAATTAAACAGGGGCGATCATTAACATTTAATATAATTTATAATTTAGATGTGATTGGTTAGCACATTGCTGGCCTTACCCCACCCCTGACAAAAATCAAATGCTGGCCAACCGACTGAAAGCAGAGAAAGAAATCGGATTTAGAATTAGATACAATAAGTTCACTCTGGACCTTAGAAACAACACAGTACATCTTAACTCAAGTACCTCTTATTAGTTTTTTGCACACCTTCAACCACATCTCTCAGTCTTTCTCAGTGGATGGTTTGCTCGATCCGTTGTCATGGAGATACCCTAGCTCGGTTGTTGTTGTTGTTGATCTCCAGTTAAATTTGTTCAGATTGCGACGTCAGAAGAAGCTGTAAGTGGCATGTTCAACTATTTTATTGCATAAAAACAGTTTTCTCAGAATCACTTCTCAAGATGTACAGTAGAAAATACCAGGTTATTTGCACAGACATTAAACAGGATTTCTAGGACGTACATACATATTATAGTACTATTATACAGCAATGAATACTGCAAATAGCCCTACAGTGCATTATCTAGAAACATGCATGGTAGTAGAAGTGGTTCAAATAAAACAGTTTAGCTAAAGTATGCAGAGTTTTAGTGCAACAGCAGGTAGTTAAATGTCCATTGTAGTATGATTGTAGCAGTGGTTTGAGTTAAAGGGGTTGCCATATTCTGTCAACATACCACTCCAACCCCTTCGCCCACCACTTTTTTCACTGATAAGTTTAATTTATAGTTTAGATATCAATAAAAGTGAAGATAAATAAATAAAAAAAAAAATACAGTAAGTAATTACTTGGTGGCAATCCAAGTTGAACAAAATATACAGTATATACTGTATATATTGTAATTACATTGTTAGAAAAATACAGTAAACTCAATACCAACAGGCCTCATCCATGAACTCAGAAACTGGTACAGGTTACAGGTTTCCTAATGCCTTTACTAATTATGTTGCAATGCTGCATACCTAATGTTACCAGTAGCCTGCCAAGACAAGTCTGCAAACACACGCTGAGTTGATTTAGTGTTGTTCCAATACAGAACACCTAAACACTGTAAGGTGGCGGTATTCTGAAAATTGAGCTTTTAGGGTTTTGCATTTTGTCTATAAGCAAAGTATTTTGGATTTAAAGGTAATAGAAATATAACATTGAAGTTTCTATCTTTGCATTAAGCGTTTTAACTGATGTGAAAACAAAGTCCAGGTAAACATGAAACAATAGACCATAAAATGAATGGACAAAGCGACGCCATAGATTTCCACAGAGACCAGTGAAGTCTATTAGGAGCACTTCTCCGGTGATGGCTGAGTGTTACTGCACAGCCTCCAACTGAGCTTGACGACGTAGATGTGACCTGAGCAACCTGTCTGAAAGTTGTAATTCTTCTGGTAGCTGTGCCAAGAGAAATCTCAATCATTCTCAATCTTGCAGAGATGGAGAGCGTAGGTATATGTAAGGAGATAACATAGGCACAGGCTAATTATTGCTAACTTAATAAGAGCTTTCTGTCAAATTTCCCCTTCACATTGTGTTGTCACTTGTACATCAACTGATTTGGCTGTTATCCTTCTTCCAATTCAATTAGAGATTACATGTTGTTGAGTTTTACAAAGACCCACTCAACCTAAAAAATCCTTAATTTTCTGTGGAAAGAACCAAGAGCGATTGAGTCCGGTCGGACTTGATCCCACTAAGAAAATCCTCAGTTATTTTAGGAAGCAGAGGGGGAAAGACGAGGAAGGAAAAACCTTGTGTGATTCAACTGTTGTTTAAAAACAGAATTTGATTCTCCCTTTGATCCTGTTATGTTCTCACATGCAGACAGACTAATGGAAAAACATCAAGATTACGTATTTCACACATGAGCTCTCAGAGGCATGTTTGTGTGAGCTACAATTGTACCACAATGCCATCTCTATCACCACTGCTAATCCACTACCTGTTTCCGTCCTCTATTAAAACAGTAGCATGTTTGGTGCAAGATAATCATGTCCTGTTGTTGTTGTTGTTGATTTTTTGTAATGAAATAGACTTTACTGAAATACTAAAAAGGTTGCACTTACAGGATTTCTGCAGCAGCTGTCACATTTTAATCATTTGGTTTGTAATTTTCTCTGGCGGAGATTTGTCTGTGAAGCAGGCAGGTGGTGTAAATGAACACCAAGCCCTTATTTCACAACAACACGTCTGAAATGGTCGAAGGAAAACCGAAGCAACATGGCCTTTCAACAGGTGCCACTTCTAACAAGTGGGAACAAAAGATTACCAATGGCACCAAAATAAGTAGCTACTGAGCCGATAGGACCATCATGCAATGCAGGAGCATCTCGCATAGGAAGCAAAACTAAAATGCATTGCTGTGAATCCCATATCTTAATCTCATACTGAGTGTGCAGTTTGTAGGAGGGGGATGCCTTAATGAGATTAAAGTCTAGTGAGTGACTGGATGAAGCCGTGTCCCACAAGCTACATTTTACAGTTTGACTCTCACAACAAATATCCTTAGTGAGAAGTTCAGGTTTTGTCTGATTTTGGGCAGTGTTTTTTGTGCTTGTAATGGATATTCTGTATAAGAGGACATATGTTTTGTATATGGGGTTATTAGCATTAAAGATCGAGGGACATGCTATCATCCGACTATACTCACTGTAGCTTACAATTTATGAAATTCACTGATTTCCTTTCCACAACCGTATTGTTTTAACTAGTGTCACAGTTGTCTCTTGTTCCGTCGTGTTTTGTCTTTGTCATTGCCTGTCTTGATGTTTTTTCATGTTTTAATCTAATGTAAGGTGACCTTGGGTGTCTTGGTAGGCGCCTCCAAATAAAATGTATTATTATTACGACTTTAACAATACTAATAATAGTAAACCATATTTATATAGCACCATGCAGCAGTGTAACAAATTGCTTTACATGGGATAAGAATAAAATAAACAACAATCAAATCGAATCCACAATACAATAAAAGATTAAAAACAGCAAAATAAACTAATAGAACCCATAAAACACATCAGAACTGTTTCCAGTATGTTTAATGTGTTGTATGTCCAACAGTGCCTGACCTCCTTTAAAAGATCCACTTTTTTAGCTCTAGATGTTTATGTCATGTGAAAGTGAATGTCCATTAACAATTTTTCCACCATTTTCCAATGTCAGACATCTCCTTAATCTTGAATCACTAAAATGCATTGTTCCTAATGTAATTTCAAGTAGTTCATGTTTGTGCCTGATATTTAGGTCAAACCAGTGTGGCCAGAGCAGAGTATGTACCCTACTTGGCTATTTTGACCTAATTAATGTCATTATGGCTCAGAACTATTTGTGTTTTTGAGGCTGAGATGAACAAAAACAAATGACTCATAAACACATGATGTGAATGCTGATAGCCTGCTGCCTGTTGCTGGGGAGTAAAAAGAGTATTTTTTAGCTGTTTTCTAGTCGTGATGACCTCCTGACCTCTGCTGGAGTCAGTTGAGGGTGGTGCAGACTTCCGAAAACAAAAAGACAAAAATTACAGACTTGGTTACAGAGCTCAAGCAAGTGTCAACAATCTTTTAATAGATACACTGCACAAACATCAATGAAAAGCAGTAGCTGCCATGGATAGTAGGGGAAATACAACAAAAGAAATCTAAAAAAACATCTCTGCATTAGAAAATGGTCAGAAAACCTGAAAAGCACACATGATTTGCAGTTAAGTAGACAAAACTCGCAAACACACTGGCATGTTATTCCATCCATCGACCTATCAATAAATGACATACTGACTACTTTAAATAATTGGGTCCCATCATTGATGCTGCTTGGAGAAAGAACTCTTCCTTTGCGGCACCTTCAAGGAAGCTTCAACATCCGATATTTACACGTTGGCTGTCAAAAAAACATTGATTTTACAAGCTACGTTATGGGGAAATCCGACCCGGAAGATGAGCAGGAAGCAAACATGTATGTCCTGGAAAGGAATTTGGCACAAACATTAAAGACATTGCTTTTTGGCAGTGATTCTTGGTGTCAGGTCTGTCACAGGATGCACTCAAATGCCAGACTCAACAGGCAACGAGAATTGTTGTTACAATCTAAGCAACGGTGTCCAAATCGTAAAACAAAATCACTAGACAAGGGCTGAGTCAAAAAAACAGGCAAGGGTCATACTAGAAACACGAAGAAGGGCTGCTCGAACACATTCACTGAGGTACAAAACAATTTGGCAACTATGGCTAGTGAGAGGGGGCTATACTGTATATACTAATATATGTATACTAAGGGAAGCGGGGAGACAATTAGACACAGGGGAAACACGTTAGGGCGGGGCAGGTGATCACACAGGTGGGATAGTTTGAGTTTCAAAACAATCACAAAGTGACACATATTGACTAGAAAAATTTGAAATAATATGGCAGCATTTGAAAAGATGTCATACAAACAGTTTGCCAGATTGGATGTCTACACAGGAAAATGGGCAGTTTTCTGGAAGAGGCAACAACCAACCAGAATTTGAAAATACTGCCCTCCTGCTGCAGCTCTCTCCCCTCTGTCCTAAGCCCCTCTCACTAGAGCAGCACAGGCATATGCATGCGCTTCATACAGTAACCTGTACAGTATGAGTATTAGTCATTTCAACCATCCTGATCAGGATTGTGATCCTGATGCAGTTATATAGTGGCAATTCTACGACCATTACCGTACTGTCTTCTTTTTTGTTGCGATCTTAAAGCCCTTTGAGATGTAGGTTGCACCCTGTTTGAATGTGACGACAGCAACAACAGGGTCAGGTTTCAGAGTGATAAGGCTGACTCACTCTGGTAGTATGAATGTACTGACATACTGGGGCTGTCAGTACACAGTATCTATAAGAGGTGCAGGAGATATCTGAGAGGTAAATACAAGAGTTTGGAATAGATAATACTTTTTAAAGCATGGCCTTGGAGGAAACGGCATCTAGAGATGTTGGGGCCTTGTGTGTGAAACAGCCAGTCCCCGGAGGACCACGCCTATCCCTGGGTTAATCATCAACTACATGTGCAAGGAAGTCACATTAGGAAACCTTGGAGGTCTGCATATAGAACATGGGAAAGCAGCCACTGTGGCAGAGGTTAGTGACAAACCCAAGTTCACACAGACCTGTTTGACTAGAAGAACAATGAGGTTCACGCATGATTCACCCCAGGGCTCTTCCTAGACGCCAGTACGCTACACTTCTCAGCCACAGGAAAAGATGCTGCCGCGTGTCAGGGCCGGGTGCGACATCCACCACTGGGCCGAGTCCCACTCCCCCTTCCCAGTGCCTCTGAGGTGTACGGCTCTAAAGAAAGATTTTTTCCTGCCGACATTCAGCGTTTGCAAAGACAATACTTTTGAGGCAGATCTTGATGGATGCTCTGCCTCTCTGAGGTTAATGGACACTCACATTTGTAGTAACGGTGCTGTGGACTGCGTATGGCCTGCAGCCAAGTCCAGGAGGCCAGTTTTCAAACACGTAAGCACTCTTCCACTCTCATGCACCTATTTGAAGCCCGGAAAGTAAATGTGCTATGACAGCGACTCTGCATCACAATACATTCCAGCAGCTCCCCCAAATAGTCACATGGCCCCTTTTCATCCCCAACACGAGCACAATTAAACAAGAGGGGCTCTTGCACTCACACTTGCGCCTTGGAAGTGATCTGAGCAGCTACTTTCTTTAAAGCGCTCAGTCAAGTTGCTCTTGTTAAAACATGCCCAATCCTTTCCCTGCCAGAGCTGTTAATCCCAACAAGGCTGTGTGCCCCTAATTTCCAGAGAGCTGGAACCTGCCGTTTGTTGGGTGTTGCTGTATGTGTTGTTTAGCTACAAGCACTGAAGGCTGCAAGTTAAAAGCATTCAGTGCTAGGAGTGTTTTACATGGAAAAGAGTGCAAGCATTTACATGTAAAGCAAACTAAAATCAAAGTGTGATATAAAACAGTAGCAAAGTGGTTTGAGGATTATGGATGCTCAATAAGAGGCCCCATTGTGCTGATGAGTTCATTGTAACTAAATCCGCCTCAGTGGCCAGTGCGGTTAGAGGGCTTCTCAGAAAACATGGCAATGGATTATAGCTAAGAGCCTTATTATCATCTCTTCTATCCCAGGTTAAGACCACTCAGCACCTGTTGCTCCACTTGGACACTTTGCTTACATCATCACATCCCAGCAGATAGAAGCAAACACCAGTGAGGCAGACTGCTCAGGCATGCAGAGATTATTCTGGAAATGCAGAGGGAAATGCCCCAGGAGTGAAAGTGATGTGAAAGCACCATTAATCTTATGCAGGATCATGTTAGCACATGTGAAAAGTGCGACATCGGGTAAGTAATGCGTTCGACCAGACTCTGCTTAACAGTCACAGGCTGAACTTAAAGCTACAGTGCGTAGTTTCTGTCGCCCCCATGAAGAATTCTAAGTAATGCCAACAAAACTGTTGGTGCGACCACATGACACGAGCCTTCTGTGGTCGCGGAGGGCAGGGTTACTAAACAAACCAGCAACAAAGTTAGAGCATTAAACAAAAGTTCTGGTATGTTGAACATTAAGTAAAGGCTGAAGGGCTTGCTAAATGTTTGTAATGGGATCTAATGGGATTTAGGATCCCCGTTTAAAAAAATAACGCATAAGAATTATTTGGTTACTTGCAGAGGCACACCCAGATCACTCAATAAGCTTTGGAATGAAGATGAAAGAAAACTAGAGTATACACACCCCAAAATCCACAGAGACAACAAACATTTAATTGTACAATAAACCTTTAATAAATAGTTTGTCATTAGTTTCCCATATTTACATAATAACCTCCATTTACTTATGTTGCCACTCATTTCTTGGCTAATTTTAGGCACACAGAGAGGGGGTTCAGGCCACAAACCACATCAAACTAAAAACAGGAGTGGCTAGCAGGTAAGTCTTGAGAAATATATAACTGCACCATACAACCAAATAGACCAAGAGGTGGCCATCTCCTTGAGCAATAAATATATACATATTCTGTACGTACAGGTGATTTTTGTACATCTACAGTCGTCTGCTTGGAAGCTGTACGAGTGCACATGGGGCTGGTGCAGAATCTTACCAATTTAAGTAGGATTTTAATTTATGGGTTTACCAATGTGTTGGTCCAAAAAAAAGAGAAATAAAAAGGAGTATAATATTCAGAGATTAAATCAACACCAATGGCCTCCTGTCTAGTAACACCCCCTCTGAAATAATAATAAAAAAAAAAAAAAACTGTGACAGGTTAAGTCAAAATGTTGAGGGTCTAGTGTAGTCCGCATGTACTTTGAACATTCGGTGACTTTTGTTATTATCTACTGATAAATCTGAGACAAATAGCAAATGTAACTAACCACGGTGAAAATGCTTATTAAGTGAAGACTGAACCAAAAACAGACAGATGGACATTTGATAAGTACCATCTAGCCACAATGTTGAAAAGATTCCTAAAAATAACTGAAGTTTTAAAAAGCTATATATATATATATATATATATATATATATATATATATATATATAAAATATATATATTAATATATATAATATATATATATATATATATAAAAAAGCTTAAAACATAAATCTTCAGCCAAAAGAAATTAAGACAAGAGAAAACAAGGAAAATATCGAAATCACTCGAGTGTGCAAGCACACATACACACACACACACACACACACACACACACAGTATGAAAAAGCAAACCAAAAAAAAAAAAAAAAAAATAATTTGGCACAAAATATATATATATATATATATATGACGACATTTCTCTTCAGACAGATGTTAAACAGCATGAAACAATGTAAGCTACTAATCCGTATTGGGTTGTTTGGCTATTGAAATGCACTTGAGGCATTTACAAATTCATTTTTGAAAATGACAATTAGGATATTTTACCGGTTGCTATGTGAACAAAGGGAACACAGTGTCACTGATGTGAAGCACCAAAACCAGGCGTTGACCAATATCCAATTCTGGAGCTGCAGCACAAGCGGTTTCAGTCCTGCAATTCATGTTCAACCTGCGCCACCTACTGGCAAGAAAGGCAACGGCAGCAATTTAGACCTGCACAGATAACGCTGAGGTGCACCATCTACCTCCTGGTTACTTTTTAGATTTCTAATATCCATCGGAGGGTTAAAGGAAGGACTAAAACGGTCCTAATCCCAGTTTGTTTGTATGCTGTTTAAAATGGTGCTTTTAAGTCGTTTTATTATTTCATGTAGTTGTGTGTTGATTTTATCTAATGGGTATTTATTTTCTATATTTTGGCCTTTGGCATTGGCTAATTAGGCTGAGAGCACTGCTATTTTCATGTTTATATGAATTAATACCTTTAATCTTGCACTTTGAGTGACATTTGACGCTATATTTTTTTTACTTTATCATAGTTAACAGGTGTTTGTGGTAAATGTAAAACCTTAAAACCACTCCAACATCAGCTTTTTAAAAACAGAAAAATCTGCAGCTTTAACATCTTCTGAAATTGGAGCAGCGGTTACCTTCCTTGCCTGTAGGGGTTGATTAATATTTATTTCTGAACTACTGTTGCAACAACCTTTTGTAATAGGTGGCGCAGGTTGGCATGACAGGAACTGGTCCGACAATGACCTCATCGCTCCCTTCGGTGGAGAATCTGAAGGCTGTTAAATGTGAGTTAGAAGCCAGTGCCTTGAGGTGCTCTACATCGGTTCTACCATCTACAATTTTTTTTACCATCTGAGGAATGTGCAGTGCATGTTAATAACCGTTTGTATGGAAGCTTAAATTTTGAAAATTTGTTGAAACAGTTTCATTGTTCATATTACAACTTTAGAAATAACTTTTGAATTATCTACTGCAGCAGCATGAGTGATATTCTGTTTAACCTGATGATATCAATTCAAAGACTCTGTATTAACAGTCAGTGCCAACACTGACATGCTGATAGCAACGCTCTAGCTCCAAATAGTCCAGGAGGCTTTTAAAATAAAACCATGGTTCTGTAAGCTTTAACCCTGAAGGTGATAAATGTCAGGAAACAAAGTAACAGAAGAGGCATGAAAACAAAAAGGAATAAAAAGTGTGTAACAGCTCCGATGGGAGCGAAAGCGCAAGATTACAGAGCCTTCTCAGACCTCGGTCTTCATACAGGTTACGTAATTAATATATATATATATTTATATATACATATATTAAGTCACTTCGAGGCAACATTTGTTTCTTGAATAAAAACTTGAAGCACAACTAGCCTTCAGTTAGAACAGAGAAAAATATACAACCCAAACTGTACTACTAATCTAGAAGAGAATGGCAAGTAAACATTGAAAAACTGTTTTAGCTAATAAAGTGGTCTCTCTCGCACACTTCTCTCCGTAAGAAGTGTGATGTTTAAACAAAGTGTGGTGTTACGAAGCTTTTTATATCCGAACTGGCTGACCCATTCTGACCTAGATTAGGCTGTGCCTCTGCCCACACTGGTTTGCAGAGACTCCTCTCACAGGTGGACAGTTGCTGCTGTGCATTCAGAGGAAGAACGGTGTTCCCTTCTCGGATGCTTTAACAGAGCTGTCTTCGCAACGACAAGCATCAGAACAGAAGTTAGCTTGTGAAAGACCATTAGACAAGTGCTCAACTTACTGTTGTTGGACAAACAGACAAAGTTGTCACTTCACTGGCTACAGAGGAATATGAAGCACACAAGGATTTAGCAACATTTGAGATCTACGCCACTCACACTCTAAACCAAATCACTTTGGTTCGGTTTTGCACTAAGAGGGGGGGGCAAGCTGTTATATGCTCCACTCCATTACTGCTTTATAGAAACAAAGGATTAGAGTCCAGCTTAGCTAAGTCTCTCACACACACACACACACACACCTTTCCACTGCAGCCCCCCCCCAAAAAACTCAACAGTCTCTCTTGATACAGAGTCTTTAGAGAGTCCTCACAATACCCTGCTTTGAAAAAAAGAAAAAAAAAAGAAAACTGCTGCTAAGGAGGGAGTGCCCACTTTTGTGCTGTGGACACAAACACCTCTTCATGGCACTTGAGTCTGATGTGTGCCTGAGGTGAGTGTGTGTCCATGTGGTAAAATGTGTGTACATCTGTCCATGTGTGCATGGGCGTGGGGTTGGAGCGCTGTCTGGCCCCCTTAGCTGTGGTTATACACTGCTGTCCTCCAACAGCGGCTCCTTGCCCTCGGCCCCGCTGCCTTGAGGGCTGTGGGAGTGACTCTGTGCCCCGTTGCTGTGCTTCTTATAGGCGCCGGGCCTCATGCCGGGCCCTGTGTGCTCGGGGATAAACAGGGCCACGAGCAGGGACAGCAGCACTGAGCATGCACCAAACAGGAAGGGAGGACCGGGAATGATGGCACTCTGAAGAGAGACAAACGTTTTATTTAAGTACAGCTACCATAGGTGGAACTTATTATTTGTATTGTGTAAGAGTATTGTGTAACTACCTCATCAGTGGGGTTGGCCATGTTCGGTTTGGCACCTTTCTCAGAGCCGTCTGTGTCAGTAAGCTCCACGTGGAACAAGTAGAAGACAAAACCGTAAAGAGCAGGGCCCAAACCGTTACAGAGGCCTCGGATTCCAGTAATCATCCCCTGGACAACACCTACATGCAGGTAGATATAAAACATAACACTGTCAGGAAAGTCTCTAATAAATGCTACATTCCAGCGACTAATTAGAATGATAATTATGGTTATTTGTCAAATAAATAAAAATATGCGACATTGTGTCGATTATCTGTCAGCTAGCAGCAAGACAACCATTTTCAGACAGTTATATAGCAGGAAAGACCATGTAAACAGATACTTGTCAACTGGATATCCACTTTGATAAAGTGGGACCACTTAAGCTATGAGTTGATAACAATTTACAGATGAGGTGTACTTCCATTTACCCCTCCTCATATTAGAGTGCAATGCTTAAGCACAGATGCCATCTATGGTCAACAAATGGAAAAAGCGATGTACTAAACTTTAATTTTTTATTTAAATACACTTTCACCTAGGATAGAAAACTGTAAAAAAGGACCTTAATGTGGCATTAAACAAATTCTCACTTGTGCTCACTTATACTGTGATTAGCTATTTAATAATTGAAATAAATAAATTTAGCCAATTTTAGACCGTATTAATTTGGGCAGTCCATGTATAGCTGTTTTGGTAAAAAATAATATATAAATATATATATATATATATATATATATATATATATATATATATATTTATTTATTTACACATACATACACATGCTAATTTTGATTAAATAGTAAAAAGGTGATAGATGTTAACAGTTGAGAACCTTACCTTGTTGGTCGGGGTCTGCATTACGGGACACAATGGCGCTGATGGCAGGGAAAGTGATGCTGGACATGGCTGCAACAGCTCCAGCAGCCCACATCATCCTACAACCAACAAGGATACAAACAAAACTTAATTTTTGAAAGGTTGAATAGAGATTAAAACATTTCCTTCAGAGGTTCAAAGCTGGTTACACCTACTCTGGTTAGAACCTCATGGCTCAGAACAAGAAAATACTTTGCACATCTATTTCATGAGACAGGTGCGTAGGAGAGGGAACAAGTAGGTCAAAAGTTGCAAACCGAAACGTTGCCGTTCATCTTTGCATGATAGAAAGTGTGTGGAGTTTGTTTGCAACGTAAAACCTTATGGCTAAAAAAATAAAATAAAACCCTTATCTGAATAAATTTGCTTCTATAACAAAACAACAAAAAAAGAAGAAAAAAAAGCCAGTGACTAAGCCTCCAAAATACCCAATGTCAAAGCTAATATTAGATAGTTATTCTTCCTATTCAATTTATGAAAAACTAAATCCATGGCAATGATTTGTAGGTTTTCCATCATAAATTGATGGCTTTAGAGTTCTGGTAATTTGTGTGGTAATCCCCGAGGTAGAGACACTAGAGTAATAGATGCCATTTACTTTTTGTGTGAACATGGAACAACTCGACCTTTATTTAACTTAATTTCCTGGGTATTGACCAAAGCTGAGAGAAACAACAAGGAGACATGTTGTGAAGGTTTTCTTTCAGAATCAATAGATATTATGGGTCACTGCCTTCACCTCCAGGCCGAAACAAGAGAAACTGACGCAGTTGTTATGATCTCACTTCAAGAGAAGCGAATATGATAGTGTGATCTGTGTGTATGGGTGGTGGTTGTTTAGTAAAATCACAAAAACAATAATTACTGTACCACTGCTATTTGCTTAAAAAAAAAAAAAAAAAGAAGACACTGAATCTCAAACTTTAACTTCCAAGACAGTAACATGCCTGTGCATATGTTAAGAAAATCATTTTACATTAGTCAAACAAGATCTTTCAAATTACAAGTTATTGATGCTTTTAAAGAGTCTCAGTTATCAGATTACAGTGTCACCATCTGGCTGATGACAGTACTATTGATTGAGGCTATGCTCCCCTCTGGTGGTTTGTCAGGGCATCACAACAACAGTGGACAATGACTAGAAACTATAATGAAAAAGAAAATAGATCAGAAAAGACAATAGGGCCTGTATCTTTGCAGTGTTCATCATTTAGATTAAATTTTTTCTGATTATAGATTCTGGTTGTTATCTGACCATGCTTCAGGTTCTTGGAATATTATTTGAGTAACACTGAACGCAAAACGACCCGTTTAAAGTAGATTTGACTTTCACATCAAGTATTTTGTAATTCTTTTGACTTGAAAGTTTAAATTCAGAAAAATAGAAATAGTCTTTATCTTGCCATGCACAAGTTATGTTATTTAATTTATATATATATATATATATATATATATATATATATATATATATATATATATATATATATATATATATATATATATATATATATATATATATATATATATATATATATATATATATATATATATATAAAAAAAAAGTTTGTCTAAGTGCAAAACCGCAGTCGTAGTATATAACTACGACTGCGGTTTTGCACTTAGACAAACTTCCTTCTTTTCTTAAATATATTTACTCAAGTGACTACTTGTCTCTGTATCACTACTATCTATTGTGAAGTGGGGTGGGAAAAATAATCGATTCTTAGATCAAATCCAAGTGACTTAAAGAGGATGGGATAATGACAAAGAGTTTAGGCGAGAGTGCAGAAAAAAAACAAAAAACAAAACACAAAAATGGCCAAAAGGAAAATAAATTGAAGTGTGTGTGTATGTATATATGTATGTTTTTTTTTTTTTTTTTTTTTTTTTTTTTTTAAATCACGCATGGAAATGTACACAAAAAAAAATGTTGCATCGGTTTAGAATCGAATCGTTGGCCTCTGAATCAGAATCGAATTGTGAGGTGCCAAGAGACTCCGGCACCTATTGTGAAGCTTGTCCCCACTTGAACCTGAGCTCCATGGATACAAGGAATACAGATAGAGCTGTGGATTCAAAAAGCACTTTTCTTAATGTATTGCTGGTTCTTAGTGTGTGGGGTCCCTTTGAATGAACGTGGTGGAAAGGTGTGCATGCTAGAGGTTACTGACCAGGGCTGAGAGCCGAAGCCGTACCACGCCAGCTGGAGGATCTGGAAGCCGAGGCCGAGCAGGATTGTGTTCTTATTCCCTATGGAACGCATCAGGATCCCCAACACCACAGTCTGCAGAAACACAGCACACAGGTCAGACAATACCACTCTGAGGAGGCATTAGGTATTGTAGCAAATAGTTTAAATCATTTTCAAATCACTCTTGAAATCTGGTCTGTTATATATAGAGCTAAAACAATTACTTGATTAATTGGACAGAAAAAATATCTGCAACAATATTTAAAATAAATCTATTGTTTCACTAGTTCCATCCCATTAAATGTTAAGATTTACTGATTTTCTTTGTCTTCCGATAGTCAACTTTAAAAAAAAAAAAAAAAAAAAAGCAATTTGAAGAACATTGTTATTTCTGTCTACTCTGTCTACACATATTTAACATGTCTGTCTGTCCTCTGTAGCTCTTCCTGAGGTTTCTTCCTTTTTTTTTTTTTTTACCCCATTTAAGTTTTTGTGTGGAGTTTTTTCTTGTGGATTTGGCTCCAAGGACAGAGGGTATGCTGTACAGATTGTAAAGCGCTGTGATGCAAATTTGTGATATACAAATAAAATTGGACTTGCCTTCAAGCTGTGAACTTGGGCTCTAGGTGAAATGTTTTACTATTTTTTGCCATGATATAGACAAAACAAATTAATTATTAAGAATAACAATACTAAAACTTCAAACACAGCAATGTTATTCTACCACAATAGTGTATTTTTTCAGTACCTGGGCTAGTATTGAGAGGATCCCCACAACAGCAATAAAGGCAGCCACTGTCGCTGATGAGAAGCTTATGACCTGAAGGTTAGGAAGCATTCAGATAACACAAGTTAGGACATGACAGGACAAGCACAGTCAGACAAACACATCTCAAAAACACAAAACCTTCACCCATTCTCCACCAAACACAATGAAAGAAGGGGTTTTTTAGTGGCCTTTTGTAAACACGTGCTGTTTACTACTGCATCTTGGAACAACAAAAAAGTGCTCCTCTTTTTCCACCCCTTGTATTTAGGTCAAATATGCAGCCTTATATCTCTTCAATACAGGCAGCCTCAGGAGTAGGGCAGCTGGTGCGAGGTGTGTATAAATTATGACAATGAATGTGGAGAGACATATACGGAAAAACAACTTGAGCATAAAGGGGACAGAAGGGCATGTAGAATAATGTTAGCCCAATGCTCCAGAACTACTTTGCTTTTTTTTTTTTACAAGATGGTAGCAGCGGAGACTGTGCCAACTGGTTCATCTGACACTGTTTACACAAACTAAACAATCCCCACTTCAAGCAGTTTAACAAAAAGAGGTCACAGCTTGTCAGTTCAACTTGAAGCTGCAAGCTGCTTCCAGATGCTACTGTACCATTGGATATTGACTCAAACAGTCCATTTCGGACGTGTTTTTCCTGCTGTAGAATTTTGCTGAGAAACCTAATGAATTTGTTCTACTTCTTCACACGCTAAAACCGTCTGTTCAGCAAACCTGCTGACCCCATCTTAAAGCGATGTAGGCAAAAGTGGTTGTTGGGCAAATTTCCCCCCCAGTTATTCCAAAGAGGTTAAAATAATAAGAGGCGACACTCCTTTTGGGTTGTCAATACAACATCTGCGGGCAGCCACACAGCTGAGTCGCTGCCATTTTGGACTGGACAAAGGGCTTGCAGTAATAAAATGGAGATACAGAAAATATGCCATTCCTACTTAAAAGAGGGGATTAATCTGTCTAAAGCTCCTAGTAAACAACGGCCATGGCAGTCACTTAATCTAAACTTCTTTGTGTGTATTATACAGTTATTTTTGTGGTCTTTCTGGAAATGTGTAAGCAGGGAGAGCAGAGAGTTACCTGTCTGAGATAGAGAAAGAAGCTGGAGTACTGGCCGGCCTCGGGGAGGTAGGAGAGGAACACTGTGATACAGATGAGGAGCACCGTGGAGTCCTGGCCCACCTTACGCAGAGACTGCCCAAGAGAACATTTAGAACAATTTTAACTTGTTGCATAGCTACACAATTTGAAATGTGTGTGTGTACATACATACTGCGAATCGTTTTTATTTATTTTTAAAATCGAGAATAGTTTTTGAATCGAATCTTGCGCCTACAAATCAATATTGAATAGTGATACACCGATTTCATCAGCCGGCCGATATATGCGTTTTTACGTGTTTTTTTCCCGGCATTAGTTACAAACAGGTGTCCACAGGCTGCTCGGTGTTGCTGGAGACCCTGCAGTTCACGTGCAGACCATGTACTGCCCTTCCCCCACTAGCAGAGTGCTGGGGCTGGAAGCCTGGCAAAATGATCAACAAAGAGTGTTATGTTGATACTCACAGCGAAGGGGTCTGCTTGCTCCCAGGAGATGGGTGCTCCCCATGATGCTGGCCTCATCTTCTCTGGCAGCGACTCCGGTACAGCCACCAGGATGAAGCAGATGTCGAGCAGGGCAATGGCTGTGGCCAGGATTACCACCAAGGTGTCGCCGTAGACCACAGACAGGTAGGCTCCGATGGCTGGGCTGGTAACCAGGCTGGCCGCAAAGGTAGCAGATACCTGGAGGGAGGGAGAAGCAGAGCTGAGGGTAAGCAAAGAGGAAGTGATTGATCTTTCATACAGTTTTGAAAAGTGATAAAACCAATACAGGAATGATTCTTCACTAATAATTGCTTCCTTGGATTCCATAAATTATTCTGTTCAAGTTTAACAGGACTCAGTTTTGGTCAACCATCTCCTCACCAAACCGTATGCTGTGCTCCTCTCATGCTCCTGTGTGATATCTGCCACATAGGCAAAGATCACAGAGAAGGTGACGGCAAAGACGCCCGACATGGAGATGACTGCAAAGTACCACCTGAAAGAGAAGAGTTAGGCTTGTCAGCACAGACAAACGTTTACATTGTAAATCCTACCTGAAGTTTACAATGGTGTTTATTGGTCATTTTGGAGCTGTAGTTTATTCTGTTGTTCTATAAGATTGCATTATATTATATGGGGTTTCAGACCAGCACAGGACAAGACTTCACCTTCTACATTGATAGAAGACCAAATAAATGTGTAGAGTTGTCCGCGTTTGGAACTCACCATGGGCTGATCTTCATCAGTGGAATAGGTGCGCAGGTGAAGAAGACGGTAAGCAGCAAGAAGGATTTGCGTCCCCATACGTCTGACAACGCTCCAATCAGCGGAGCACTCAGGAATGATAAGAGGCCCTAGAGAGGATGGAGAGTGAAAGATAGGGGAGGACATGGCACAGAAAGGGAGGCAAATGTAAATGGATAACTTTTGTAAAGTTATAAAAGAGTTATAGATTTACAATGACTGTCCAATGGTGAAGGCCAGAAAACAGACGATCTTTAAAATGGTCTCGTCTTGCTAATAAAAGACTAAAAGTTATTTATGATTGTTAAAGCTGTTTTTGCCATGATGGATAAAGCAATCTTATCTTTCTTTTGTTCTTGACAAAACAAAAACAATCCATTAGGTTGACATATAGACAACAGATTGTCATGATAAGTGCTTTTTTGGTGGTCACTAATAGGTTTTGTCCACTCAATTTAGCTTGTTTGCAGAGTAAACGTTTCTTGCTCAGACAATATCAATGTTCTTAACATCATGACAGCCACGACAAGAGTAGAAAATCTAAAATAATTACAAGCATGTACTCTCCAACTATCTTTAGACTAGGCCTGTAACAATCATTAAATAATTGTCCAACTGCAATTTTTCTTTCCGTAATCACATTTTGTTTTAGGAGATGGGTCACACTTTTGTTTGGATCCATCAAACAGGTTTCCAATACCTGCGTGCACCCTGTAGCGTCACCTAACAGTGGCTATCCTGTGATCCAAGGATCCCTCTCAGAGAATGCCCCATCTGCAAGTCAAGTCGGCTTTTGTACGTTAAAAATCCACCGAAGCAGCTTTATATTTGTTTTAGTAATGTAATTCGTCTGTCTATTGTGCTTTGTTAAACAAAAACGATGCTGTAGCAGAAATGGCCGTGATTAATTAACATCATGCTACCGTAGGTCCCTGGGGATTTGTGCTCTTAGGGATATGACTCTTGATGGTAGTTGTTGATATGCCAAATTGTAACTATAGAAATAATTTTTGGTTGGACTGTGGAGCTTAAGCTATGCTAGCGGCAGCTGTCACTTGTTGCCATTGCAACTCCAAAACATCCTGGGCTGTAGCTGTCTCAAGCTAGAGAAATTGATCACGCTCTGTTTTTTTTGTTGTTTTTTTTACTGATAGGGATAAATGTTCTATTGTCAATTTTATGTTCATTTAAGCAAAAAATACAATGTTTATGGATAATAAAAAGGCATGGTTTACTTCATAGGCTGTGTACTTTCGTATCTGGGTCACATAACTGATATATAACAAAAGATGCATCCTGGGACTCATTGAAAACTTTAATGTTTGAAAAGTAATAAATTATTAAATATTTTTAAGTTTGACTGAAAAAAGACATATGTATTGTTAATCGCAATCATTTTTGAGACAATTAATTGTACAGCAAAATTTGGAATGGTTACAGATCTACTTTAGACACACTTTCCTTTCCCTGAATAAACACCAGCAAGGTGCACTTGAGGCACCCCGCCCTCAACGTGCTTCTATGAACTATTCCGTGGCCATCGGGGGAACCTGCTAGGGTTTTTTGGACAGCTTGCAGGTGTTAACATGTAGCCCAACTTGTGTCAAGCAGGGCGTCGTTGAACAAGAGCACTTACGCTCAGCAAATTTTAAAAGGGCAAACAAAAGCAAGACACACTTGCTAAAGAAGAAGAATGTTAGTTAACAGCCGCTGTAGTAAAAAGCACATGCTCCTGGCATGTCTTAATGTATGGCTTTTAAAAATAAATGTAATATTTTAATGAGTTAATCCACAAAAACGTTTCCACTTTCCATTCATTTTAAGTCATTGCATTTTAAACAACCCAAAGATATTTCTTGCTATGAGATACCGTCCCTCATGGGAGCCAGAATGTTGTGTTTGTGTATACTGACGTCTTACCTTGACACCATGGATAAGCCCATTCATCAGGAATGTGTGTTGGGGGAATGTCTGATGTAATACCTGAAAAACAAAACAGATAACACCACATGAAACCACGTTATGAACATATACTGCATCACATTACAAACAATGACTAACAGTGGTTTATGTAATTTTCAGAGTTAAACTACAACTAGGTAAACAAGTGTGACACCACTGGACAAAAAACGTACCAAATGATGGAAGGTCGAAATAAAAAAAATAAATCATTGAGGCCTATGGAAGAAAACTATGGATGAGACAAATTTGTAAAACATGGAAAACAGAAAAAACTAACCATAAACAGCATATAAAACAAAGTGTTACACATAAAATTTAAGAATTACAGAGGATAAAAACTTTGAAAGTTGAAATAACTTATTTCCATAGTGGTCCGGGGCACCCCAAACTATAGGAAAATATCTAATTGCAATTATTCTGACTGATATTGCAAGTTTTTGCATGATTCTCATTTTCATTGAAAATATTAAAATCAAAAACATTTAAAATGATTATGGTGCGATTTTTGGGTGGATCTGTACCAAATAAAAACTTTTAGTCTGTAGGATACGATTTGTAGGCCGGGACGTCTCTGTAGCACCACAATACTAAATTCTTAATTGTTTTGACACATATTTAGCCTTTTACAAATATTGATCTCCCTGCAATTTTGATATTGCACTAGTCCATATTGCGATTTTGATAAAATTGCGATAAATTGTACAGCCCTACTGCAAATTGTGATAGGTTTACATAGATTTTTTTAAGCTTTTATTATTGACACGATAGGGAGAACTTTTTTTCTTCATTTTTGACCATGCTTTGTTTACCACCGCTGTTCCACAAATGTAAAGAACCACAGTTAGGTATTTCAGGATAAATATAGCTAGACGCTGTGTTCTAGCAATACTGTATCTTTGTGAGAGTGCAGAGAGGAAAGGGGGTGTTCAGATAGTTAAAATCCATGGTATGTTCAGTTCAAAGTCCATAACTTCAGTGTGCAGCAAGTATGGAGCACAAGTGTCACTGACACTGGTTTGGTAACATGGAGCCCTGGTTTAATTTAGGACACGTAGATGCTTGACTGAGACTGAATAACAGGATCTGATTATTGTTTAGGGGAACAGAGGGAAAGCTTGAGGCATGGCTAATAATCTCCGCTCTTCCTCTGGTAATAAGTTACCCAACACACAGACTGTGAATGCTTAGTGACGACTACTGTTGCTAGATACTAATGAAGCAGTACCTCTCATCTTTAGGCAACCCCTGATTAGTCCAAAATGCAAATCCTGCCTCTGCCCAGTGATCTTGGGGGCAACAATTAATGCTTTACAACCCTCCCCCAGTGATTAATGCTTAATAGTTGCACATACAACCACCTCTTCAAATAATAGACCGCTGAAAAGCATGTATTGCATAAGCCTGTCTGGTTCACATCATGTGGGGCACAGATGTTTGCTCATCAGTTGTTTGAGATACCAGTTTCTGCCCAAAGTAATTTACATTGGTAGAGGAAAAGGTGTGTGAAAGAAAACTGAAAACCAAAATTGATCAATCAATTAAAGCATGTCATCACTGACTCATCTTGGCACTTTGCTTTCAAACTAGATCGGTTTTTGACGAGACGATCATCTGTGGTTTTTAAATATTGGCCGGTGATCTTCTGGTGCAATCATTTTTTCAAAAAAACACAGGTTACACTTTTTGAAAGACAATCCTCTAAATAATGCTGTTCGAGTTGCCTGTCGCAAATATGTAAACGGTTAAACCACACCACTCTGAAGCGAATGTGTGGAGTGGTTTGCCTGGCCGGAATCTATGCTGTGGCCTGACAACACAAACCAGCAACCCCCTGATAAGCCTTTTCAACAAAGAACTGGTGCTCGGACAATACAACAGATTGATGCCCTTTTCATATTTCTCAGTCCATTAGCGCTTGACAAAACATCTGCCAACACACATGCATAGAAAACAAAAGTGCGTCATACAGGGCCTCGCTCATTTAATTAGGGATTCAATCATTCATAGACACTGATGGGCCTTGTGCGATTCCAGTCAATGGGAAATGCCACTCTTTGGCTAGGTTACCAGAGAGGCAAGGTGTAGGCGTATGAATATATTACTAACTGTTATGTCAGTTTACATAACCGTGCATCTATGTGAGAGTGCGCGTGTGTCCAGCCTTACCGAAAGCATCGGGGTGGTAAGAAGACCCCATGCAAAAAACTCCAGGAAGATGACCACCACAGCATGGTAAACACTTGGCTCACCGATTCCCTGAGGCTAGATGGAGACAGAGAGAGACACATACAAACAGAAAGGTGATTAGCTAAGAAGCAACAAACATTTTTACATGTATCAAAGTACCTGTAAATGGTAACACATTACCAGATTAAACCTGCTCCTGTGGGATCTTTTGTAATCTGCTCCCAGGACACAATCATCCAGACAATCAGTAAATTTACTACAAATAATGTGATTACTGTACATTAAAATATTAAGGGGAACTTTTTCAATAAGGAATTTAAAAAAGGGCCGCATCCTGCAGACAATTACGAAATAGGAACATAATGAAGTTAGTATTGTTTTCTAAACTGATGACCTTACAGAGAACAGAGCATAAAGCAGTATGTCCGCTGCAAAAAATTAAAAGGTGATCTAAGTGATGGGACGCGTTTTTTAGGCTACAAAAATGCCTTTCCCATGAACACACTTTAATAAAACGCGGTCTCTGAAGACAGCCCAGGCTCCACAAACGGCAACAAAAGCAAACTGCGCCAACCTGCCCCCGGAACCATAACAAACAGTGTTCCAGCCAATAACAGACAAGAAGGAGCTGGTTGAGCCATCACTGCAGCAGCGTTAGCACGTAGGCTACTTCCACAATGCATATTCATTACTCAACCAACTCCTTCTTGTCTGTTATTGGCTGGAACACTGTTATGGTTCGTGGGGCAGGTTGGCGCAGTTTGCTTTTGTTGCTGTTTGTGGAGCCTGGGCTGTCTTCAGAGACCGCGTTTTATTACAGTGTGTTCATGGGACAGGCAGCTAGCAGACAGTGAGGAGATGTTTGCTGTATGTGACAAATGTTGTAGCCTAAAAAACACCTCACTTAGAGCACCTTTAAGCGGTTTTATTTTTTCACAATTGCATTTTTGTAATTTCTCTATTCTGCAACATGAGTCTGCACAGTATCAAAATCGAATTTCCACGAACAAAATGACTAAGCTGAATACATGCATATTTTAAAAGCATGCAATCACTTTGGCTTTATTAATCCAGTCATACTTACTTTAATTATGACATTAATGCAACAAAGTTAATCTGTTTACATGACATCTGTAATATTAGCTACATGGCCTTCCTCTGAGTACATGTCAATTCAAACACTGAAGCAAGGAAAAGGACTTAACCGCAGCTGCAAAATCTGCTCTAGAGTCTAAGTCCGGAAGAACTACAAGCTACTTCAGCATTTGTAGCTGGGGATGAAATGCCGTTTACAACAATCTTCGCTTTCTTCCCTTGTCTTGCAAACTAGCTGCATTTCCATTAGCGAGAGGATGTTATGTGTAAGAATGGTTTTACAGTGTACATTTAAGTGTTATGACGGACTCAAAAATTCAGCCGTATTCGTATTCAGCCAGAGAGGCTGCAGCAGGGAGAATATGGCCAGCAGCAGGGGGCCTGCAGAACCCGAGCTGACAAGAGCAAACACCGACTGGTAGCGCCTTTACTGAAATTGCCTTCCGATACCAACAGAAACAGAATCATTTTGCTGCAGTGAATGTCAGCGTGGGCTGTTTCGCTGACACCGATGGGGCTATACGTGCATTATTGCATGTTTACATGGACAGAGGGGTGCTGGTGACCTTCTTCAGGATCCCAAAAATAAACTGGAAAAGACGACCGAGGAGAGCAGGGCGATTTTGGGGTGGTTTTTGCCTGCCTCCGAAGAAGGAGTGGCCTCAAACGAGCCAATGTTTGCCGGGCAGCTGCTCAATGAAGAGACGGGACAGCAGAGAGAGACCACTGGGGAAATACAGTGTGTGGAGCCGGCAAGAGGTTCTTTCAGGGGAATGATTGTAAAGGTTTAAAAAAAGAATGTTTATGGCATTTACAATCTTTCTGGACCGATTGGTGGGATTGCTGTGGACGAAGTCCACACGTACGGCAATACACTGGTAATTGCAAATTGCATTTAACCATGTGTCTGGCTAATCTAAATAGCTCACATTACTGTATTATGTGAACAGTAAACTTAATTTAATATTGTATGTGGCATATTATTTAGCGGGTGCAAATCTTTCACCAAAACAGGTCCCCTTCCGAGACCATTTTCCAAAAAGGCACCATCGCTGTGTCCGCAGCTTAGACCCTCCCAAGACGATTGGGATTGGTTTAAAGAAATGCAAACAACCCAGGTTTGTTTGTAGGGCTGTCCTCGACTAAAGAAATTCTTAGTCGACTAACACTTATAAGATTTTGTCGACTAATCGATTAGTTGATTTAATTGACAGAGCTGTGCGCTTTGAGAGGTGGTTAAGACTAGAACAGCACAATATAAATGTAGTTAATTAACCATCTGTAAAACTGAGTTTCTCCACAATTAATCCTGCAAAAGCACCACTTTAAATCTTGCGTTTACCATAAATGTGCTCAGAAGTTTCTTGGAAATAAGTAATTAAGCATGAATAAGCATAAAAAATGACTAATCGACTAAAGAAATCTTAGTCGACTAATGGTGTAGACACATATAGCCGACGGCCGACCGTTGACAGAAAACCCCGTCGATATGATCAGTCGCATCCCCGAGGTTCAAAAAACTGCCACATAACAGACCAAAAAGACGAGAGGAGACGAGATGTAATACATCTCTATAACAGCAGGTGGCGCTTATCTGTAATGTCGCCCAAGAAATGAAAACCGGCAGCTGATTGGACGAACGCGTCACATGGGTTTGTTTTCTCCGGAAATTCAGACCTGGACTGTCATGGCGGCCGTTCAGAATACGATCTCATATTGTACTAAAATAGTTCACTGAAACATGTTTCTGGAAACATTTTAAGCGAGAAACAGGCCATGCAGTTGCTGAATCTGTCTTCATTTCAGCTCAACAAAAGGTCAGTTTAAAAGATTGTCATCAGATTTTGAGAGACTAGTCATCTCATTCCGCTCGTCATTTCCGGGTGAGTCCCGACGGCCCTGCTGCCGACCGAACATGTCAGGTTGGCCAAAATGAACGCTGACAGCCCCCCAGACGGACGACGGCACACGACACATCGAACAGATTTGAGTCACTGACCTCGCCAGACTGTCCCACGGCCGATAATCGGCCTGAGTGCTAGTGACACTCTAACAGCCAATCATGCAACAGTATCATGTTTGGTTGCGCCACATCGCTGTTTCGTGTTCTTCAATAAGAGAACCGGCGTGGAGTGGAAAGGGAGTGCCGCAGCGAGCGAGGAAATCGTTGATAAAACAGGAAAAGTCAGTATGGCAGTTTTGGGGATTTTATAAGTCTGACCGTAGTCAGACCAACACTGGTACTACCATAAACTTGTTTTACCACTTTAGCCGCGCTCACACTTTGGAGCACAGCCGTATTTGCCATCAACGTCCAACAACATCTGCAACTGCTACACGGCACAAGCAGCAGACCGCCATGGAGAGGTACTCTGCATCAGCGCCTTACTAAACGCTACAAAGAAATAACGAAGGCAGACATGCTGAGCACTGTCCAGAAGCCAGGTTACCAACCTAGCACTAAACCTGCAGAAAATAGTTCTTCTCAGGTTTCTTATATTTAGCCAACACTTTGCACTATTTTATGACACTTTATTAAGCATTTCTTACTTATTCTTTAATTTTGCACCTTAATGTTAAGAGATAATTGTTAAGTGTTCATTGTGATTTTAGACCCGTTTACATTTTAATTATTTGAGTGTTTTCCATGGTTGTGTTGACATTTCTGCTTTTATAACCGAGGGGATTATAATCAGAGCAGGGTTAAGTTTAAAATAAAAATGTTTAAATTGAATATATTTTTCTCCTGGTCCTTATTTTAAATAGGTCATAAAAAATATCAATAATTAATCGATATCGACCGATATGAAAAACTTATATTGTGATAGTTTTCAACCATATCGCCCAGCCCTAGTGGCAGCCCTATTTGTTTGTATAATTTTTAAAATCGCTGAATTTCTATAGTTAATCGCGATTAATCGCATGTTTTATCACATGATTAAAATTGTATTATTTTGCATTTCAGAACAGTTTTTAAGTACATATTAACAATAGAAAGCAATTCTTACCAGTCTACCTTGATTGGGAATCAAATGAATGCAAAGAAAGTTACTTTATGAACCTGACTTTAAGATTTGTATTCATTTATTATTTATTTACTGTAAACAAAAAAAAGAAGGGTACTAAATAACAGTCAGGAACTTGTTTATTGTTAAGGCCATGGTGAAAATTAAAGATTTAATAATAATAATGTAATAACTATAACAATAACTTATTTCACCAGTAAATTTCTGTTGAACGACAAAAACAACCACCATATGGGAAAAGGGTATTTTACAATTACTGTGAATGCACAACGAAGCTACCTGTTTTAAGTGAACACACTGTCTGTATTGTTCAATTCCAACAACGGCAGCTGCTGCGCTGCAGAGCAGACAGTTACATCCCGGTGTTGGAATCCTCTACAGTGAAATACAGTCACACTTTACTAGGGCTGCTCCCTTTTAGTCAATTAGTTGACTAATGGGTCGTTTTGGTCTTAGTCAACTTAGATTTCTTTCGTCGATTAGTCATGTTCTATGCTTTTTTCATGCTGAATGACTTATTTCCAAGAAACGTACGAGCACATCTCTGGTAAACACAAGAATTAAAGTGGTGCTTTTGCATGACTCTTTGCTGAGAAACTCAGATTTACAGATCTGTCGATTAAATCAATTAATCGATACAACTGAATGAGTTTTAGTCGACTGACGTCCAGTGATCACCGGTTGATGAGACTAGAGGTCGACCGATTAATCGGCCGATTTTTGGCATTTTTTTTTTATATAATCGGCATCGGCCAATATCCCAGTATATCAAGCCGATTAATAGGCAGGCGCATCTGTGGGCAGCCTAGTGTTAAAAACATGAATAGGCGACATTTTTTACAGCGCACTCAGACCACCTGCCTCCAGCCCCTCCCCTCGTGAATTCTTGCGCTGTGTGTCTCGCACAGTCACTTCAGGTTCCGACGCTACCGTCAGTAGTAGCTAGCATATTGCTGGTGCTCTTGCCTTGGGATTAACTGTACTAATAAAACCGTACAAAACACCGCAGCCACACCGCTGTGGAAGCTCCCCGAATGCCATTTATCAAAGCCTGGTTGTTACCCCTGTGCGTGGCAGTCTCATGCACTCCTATAACGGAGCTAACTGGAGCTAACCGCTAACGGAGCTAACCGCTAACGGAGCTAATCGTTGCTAACAGAGCCTTCAGTTCTCCGTGCCTGTATCCATTAACTGCATCTATGGACTCGAGCATGAATAAAACCCTTAATTTTATTAAATTTAAATATTTAAAAACTCACTTTTGATCCTAATGAGTGCAACAGGACATGCAACAGTAGGATCCCCAAAACACAGATACAACACTTCAACAAATGAACAATGATCTAACGAACAAGAATTTACTTTAGATAACCCTAGTCTGATTTGATTCAACAGGAGTTAGGAGGAAAGTGTTGAGATTAATAATAACATGTCACTTTCTGTGAAGATGTGCAGATTTGTATTCTCAGAAGTTTAATAAATGCTGCTAAGTGCACTAAACTTTATTTTTTCATTTACAAGTTTATTTGACAAAGTTTATTTTCTTCTTACCTGTTTCGTTTATTTAATATATTTTTCATATATTATTTATACAATACAGTATGTTTTTAAAATTATACATTTTTAATTGAAGTATACAAGTGTAGATTGGTTTTTTAGCATTTATCGGCCATCGGCTGACCTTGATTTCTAAAGATCGGCATCGGCCAGAGAAAACCCATATCGGTCAACCTCTAGATGAGACAGCGTTCGCACTTTGATTTCAACAACAGGTCGGCGAGTAGCACTCTCCAAAACAGTGCTTTGCCTGAGCCCACTAGCATCAACCTGAGTCACGTTAACTGGACTATGCTTAGCTCGTAGGTGGTAGCTCAAGCTTGACGTGCTTCAGTGATATTTTAATTAGTCTTTACACAATGTGCATATGGCTTTCGACTTGTCTACGAGCCGTCCGGGAGTTTTGGAAAATAAAAAGCGCCATTCAGAATTGTGTTGCTGCTGCATTTCTCCATCATGCCTGCAGCAGGAAGATGTGTTATGAGGAAGTATGACAGCTTGATGATAAGTAAAGGTGCGGCAAAGGGTCAAAATAGTAGCCTGTTAGGCATTATGTGAAGTAAAAATAAATGGCGGCATGCGATAAAAAAAAAAAAAAAAAAAGTAGGATATTTAATTCATAGCTTTTCAAGCTTCAAAAACCAAACATTCTGCAGTTCTCTAATACTAAATAAATTGGATGCATAAAACTACAGCACTGAGCACATGGCACTTCCTGAATGTGCAAAACATAACAGAATATGTAAACAGAAATGTTGTTAGGCATACATTAAATTGTAAACAGAAATAATCAATTATGAGCCTGCCGATTATTGATGCAGCACTGTTCATGTCCACGATTCGATGCATCGATTTGATTAATTTCAACACCTCTAATAAATAAATATATATACACACACATATATATACACACACACATACATAAAAGAAAAAAAAACCTGCGCGGTGAAAAGTTTGAGACTGACTGAACTTTGAGAGAAACGCAACTCCACATAACATGACACTCCCACCGCACAACCTTGCAGATAGATAGATGGATAGATAGTCTAAAATAATTGTTTTTAATTGAAAAATGTAAAATTTTCTTGAGGTAGGACACCTAAACCCCCTGGCAAATATATGCACTTAAGTCTTCCACAAATCTAGGGAAAACCCTGTATACAAGTCTATAAGGTGGAGAGAAAGTGTGATGAGTGAGCGTGGATTCTGAGCAGGATCTTTGGCAGGAAACATAGCGCTGTGTGATAATTGTGGTGACTATAAAGTAGGCCAGGGCCAATTTAAAAAAAAGAAGAAAAAAAACACTAGCTGCTAGTTTACTCACTCATGTGGTTTGTCATTTCCCCACATGGAAAGGGTGAAAAACATCACAGAAAACCAGTCTACCGGTCTGAGTATGACAAATTGGGGTGCAAGTCAGAGGAAACTCCCAACCTTTTTGTTGCATGCTAAATCTATGATCACCCCACCTGCTTAGCTGAAAAGCAATGAGGAACAATCTGTAACTGTCTCATTATATGGATGTTGCAACTTCCTTTACACTGAAATGACGACTAGCTAGACCTTAAGAGACCACATTTTGCTATTGACTAGTAAGCGTCTACGCCTATTAGATGCTTAGACTGGATCAAGGGCTGGACGTTGAAAGTGAAATCTTAATGGCCGAGTGGTCAGACCTAGTAGCTGCAGTAATACAGGAAGGCAAAACAATGATCTAAACTAAGGACCTCATTGGAAGAGAGCAACATCATGTCAGGTGAAAAATGTACAGACACAAGGCTGTTTTAGGACCATTACTGAGGGAAAACAATAGTTTCATTAGAATTACAAATCTGAGTGTCTTCATATGGATACCCAGCATGTTTGGCATAGCTGTCCACTGATTACATAACAAGCACTGAAGCCTCCCTGTATTTATAACAATCCTACCATACTCAATCTTTGCCAACAGCCTAATTTGGTACAACTACAGTATCTCTTCCACCATCTAAATGATCCAAATAACTAGGATCCCTGATATGATAGTTAGATGGATGATTAAGGGTGAATCTTATCACATCATGTGGTGGTTTAATCATATCTGGACTACAGGCGTCAATGCCCCAGAGAAAGGAGTATACATGTGTCAGAAACAACACGCTGATATTTAACCAATCATAAACACCATATTTTGGACAGCCACCATATAGTTATAAGCTTTGTTACGTTACACAGCTGTTTTAGCAGTGGCAGTCAATATTTTTGCTTCCCCTGAAATGTTGACTTAAACATCCAAACCCTGTTAAGTTTACAAGTCTTGCCTTTGCCCATTTTTAAACCACATTATCGACGATGGATATCCATGTCTGCCTGGCAATCAGAATCAAAATTAGCTTTAATAGCCAAGTAAGTGTGAACACATGCAAGTAATTTGACTCTTGCTTATTGTTGCTCTCAAAGCACATACACATGTAAACAAATAGCTATATAAGGATTGTAAACAGTAGTACAATAGGGTAATGTAAAAGTACAAATGGCGCTGGAATAAATTAGAGAAAGAATTATTAATATAACAAGTTTGCTTATATACTGCATCTGAGGTAACGTTAGGTGAATATGAAAGTATATAGCTAACGTTAGTGTATTTTGTTACCTTACCTTGTCTCTTAAACAATTAGCTAGGTAACGTTAGTACAAAAAGTAGCTTAAAGCTATTACTTAATTTTCCGTTTGTTGTAACAGAATATAAACAACCCCAGTTTAACACACACATGCTAGTGAGCTAGCCCCAGTTTGTGCCTCACAGTGATGCACTATCACGCGTACTTTCTACAAGATTTGAACAAACGTGAGATAACGTAAAACATTACTTTTTAAAGTTAGATAATTTAATATTTAGGTTAACTAGCTAACTGTGGGACGATAAATAGTAGCACAGCTAACGTTGACATTAGCCAGCTAGCTAGAGTTATCTGAGCTGACGTGTAAACGACTAGCAAACGTAGGCCGCCAACATTAGCCGATGCTAGCTGCGTTAGCCAGTTAGCTAGGCGGACCCAGCTAACGGTGAACATTATCCGCTGGGGTAAACCATCAAAGACAGAAAGCCGTAGACAAAAGCCGCTACGAGTGCTGTTTTCCTACAATAAACAAGGCTGCTAACTAACTTCAGCGGCTGAGAGCCAGTTTAGCTCCGTGACAAGCGGACTTAACGAAGATAAATAAATATTTAACTCACACTTCCTCCATCTTTTATTATAATTTTCTTTGCAAGAAGAATGCTGCGGTTCAGCCGCTTTTTCTTCTTTTTCTCCCCCGTCATTGTTAACTTATGTCCATTCTTGGTGTCAGAGGGTCATCGTTGCACCTATCAAAACTAAAATAATCTACCGATTTCGGCTAAAGCTCATAACACCTCGTCAGTCGGCTCCAGGCAGCTAGCAATGAGCTAACTGATGATTTCTCGTCCCCACCTCACTTCAACCCGTCTTCCTGAACTAAATGTTGACCCGCCCTTCAAGTGCAACACCACTCACCGATTGGCTGCCTGATAAAAGAGGAAGGCCATCCGTGCGACTGATTGGTTTAGAAAAATGTTGGTGCTATTGATCCTCAAATGGTGATTTGTGAACATCACACCGCGGGTTCGGTGTACAAAGAGGGAAATCCATTGGTGAGTGGCTGTGTTTATGAAGAAAGTGTACAAGATGTTCAGCTACTTCCACGAACCCAATAAAACAATTCAGTAATAGCATAAACATTAATAATCTTCCTTTAAAGCAAATGGAGGGTTAGAAGTCCTTCAATCTCTTTGTAATATATATTTTTTGTTTTGTTTACACGTAATAGCTAAATTACCTTTTCTGGTACCTGCTACTTTGGAAGTGTCCACTCCATCACTACACCATTGTAAAGTTAATGTTTTCATACGTGTGCTCCCTTTTATATTATATTATCTTTAGATTTTTATTTTACACTTTTTAAACCTTGCCAGTCCGTTGCCTCTTTGCGTTTTTTTGTTTTGTGTACTTTGTGAAGTTGAAAATATTTAATTAAGTTGTCTCCTGTTTAGCTATTTAAAATGATGATAAAATGACACAGTATGGTGTAGCAATGTATTAAAAAACTATTCAAAAGTAGAAAAAACTGGCACCATCAAATCAAACAATGCATGTACAGCTTCACATTTTATTTTTGAAATATAAAAAAATCCATTTGAAATGTATGAAGCCAGGGGGAAATCCAGTCGTAACTGTTGTAAGGAATTCAAAATAAGTTACATTAGGTAGGCTCTGTTTCCATTTACACTCATTAGGCTTTGCCCAAAGGTCATCATATTACCTGAACATATTTTAACCTGCAATTAATCCATGTAAAAGATCATGCCAGTGCAATTTGAAGCACAATATCTATACTTTTAGAGGATAACCAAAAATTATGAAAATGTGATACCATAAAACAAAATTATTCCTATGGGTGCTCACTTAGATTTCTGGGAAGATAAAGTGGTTGGAAATGATTCAAAATGGAAATGTAGCGTAATAAAGATTAAACTATAGAGATGTATTATCATAAAGAATGAGAGCATCATTTAAAATGTTCAGATCTAAAAAAAGAAGAAAAAAAAAAAGTTTCAAAAAAATTCCACCAAGAGCATACACCGATTAAGTTAAATCAATATTTTTCCCAGAATGGTCTGCTATAGTTTTTATTTTTATTCATAATTAAATTGACTTGATACAAAAGGGCAGTTCTTTTGGCTTTAAAACTTCCACCTGAAGTACAATTTCAGTTTCCTCACATATGTCACTATATAAGTTCACTTGGCAGTTCCAGATGTGATAATTTAATTAGCTATTCAAAATAAATCTTACTAAAATTAGTTTTGATATTCAATCCACCTTGCCTTGTCAAAAAATATAGAGTGATCTGTTTAGTATAGTATTATTTGTAATAACCAATCATGGAATCAGTGTATCAATACTAATCTGGTCTTTTGTATAGTTTCTAATGTTTCTAAAAATATTTTACATTCTTTTTTATGTTGTGGAGTTTTTCATGTACATTATTTTTTGTCTGCATTTTTATTTTTGACCAAATGTTTTAACAGACAATGCCATATGCTATTAAGAGACTTGTTGTCAAACCTGCAGTATGGGTTGTAGTAATTTGTATTACAGCAGAAGACATTTAATGATCAGTTTATTTTAGTTGGTGACAAAAGAAACTCTGAAGATCTCCTCCCCACTCAAATATGCAATATGTCTACCCCTTATAAAATGTACAGGAATGCATTTAAAAATAAAAATAAAACTACATGGTGGAACTGCACAGCCTTGCAATACCATGAACAGTGACAGAGGGAAGTCTTTTCAGTCAGTCTAAAGCGCAGCAATATGATCATTCCCCTTAGATGTGTATTGAATCAGTGGTAAGTTACAATAGTAGATACCACAGGGAAATTAAAAGCAGAAAAACACAACTGAAACATTTCAGATGCACAACAATGCACTGAATGAGAGCCCAAAATTCAACGCAACTCTGTACAATAGAGAAGCACTTTCAATCTCTTAGCAACCTTTTTGGTACACTTACAAGACATTTTTTCCTATTAGTACCATAGTGGTTGAGTTTAGAATAATGCCCATTAGTAAAGGAGGCACTTGTATCCATAATGCTCCTCAGCATGTCCTGTTTTTCTCTACAGATGAGACACAGCTGGTCACACAGCTTCACCGAACTGGTCCAAAGTACCTACCTTTTTCTAAAATGTGAACTGTACAATTCTGACATATCTTTAAAATCATAGTGCATTTCAAGAGGCTAAGTAGTCCTTGCTATTGGTTCTTCTCCAGATCGGTTATAAAACCCATGAAGTTACAGTCTGTATGATCTCCCCTTAAATACATAAATTCTTAAAGCACTTTGTTTCCATAGCAGCACTGACAAATGGAACTGATAATTTGGACCCAACCCAAGTCTTCTATTCCAATTATTACAACTTGTGGTGTTATGGGCAGGTTAGATCTTCATCCTCATCAATGTAAGGGATTTTCAGGTCGTCAAATGTCCCATTGGAAGTCTTGCTGGTGATCTGGGGATTGCCGGTTGGGGAGGGGTTGTCTTGGCTGGGCAGGAAGCACATGGATTGGGTGACATCTGTCTTTTGTCCTGGCGCGAACTCTCTCTGTACATCATCAGTCTGAGCCATCAGACTTCTGACATTCTCAGCCAGGTCAGGAGGTTTAGATGGGCAGTCGGGTTTCTGGGTTTTCAACCACATAGTCATCTTTCCTGATACTAGAAACATCAGATTAGCAAACATATTTGGCATGAGAATGTAGTGCACAAACACTATCAATCCCAAGACCCTGTGTTGGTTTGATATTGTAGCTTATTTATGGAAACTATAAAACAAAAGACACAGTGACTTCAGACTTGACTTGAGACTCGTCCTCAAAAGACTTCAGACTTGACTTGGACTTGAGTTGCGGAACTCGTGAACAATCTTCATTTTTAGGAAACATCTGATGAGCTGAATGTTATTCCCCTCCCTGCGTATCTACATAACACGTAACATATCTGCTGCCACACGTGAGAGAGGACAACAAACATATTGACTGCACCGGCAGCTGCTATGCCATTCATCATAATCTTTGTCTTTAAAACATTTTCTTCCTCCAAAGGGGGGAATGGCAGAAAAAGTTTAAGAACCACTGCTCTGCACACAGACAGAACACTATCATGAGGACATTATCCAATATACCATGTGCAATCGTTAGGGAACACACACAAAACAATCTAATTAATTAATCTAATTAACTCTATTATTGAGTAGTCTCCTTAAACCCAGAGGAAGGCAAAAATACCGTACCTCTCTACTGACCTTCTGAGTACAGGCTGCCTTGGATGTCCTCTAGACTGTCTGAGCTCATCGAAGACAATGAGTCCAGGTTTTCATTGTCAGAGTTCTCCTGCTCCAGGTCAGGTAACCTGCAGGCCAAGTCCAGCCTGAAAATGGCAAAACAAGATATTATTCAATATCATGTAATTTATGCATTGTTCATTTAACGTTAATGAAAAAATCTCAGCTCACTTTTCTTGCTTGATAGACTTGATCCTATTGATGAGGGTCTTCTCCATTTCATCTGAATGTATTTCATTTGGAACATCCAGCTCTGAAGGCTTTTCAACAACCTGCACAGAGACCAGAGTAGCTGGAGTAGGCTGAGTGTCAGCTGATAAATACCGACACTGGCTTCAAATCAGATGAATTTTATTCCAAAAATGTGCTACTCTTCAACAACTGTAATCTACTTTTTAGTAGAAGTTTAGCTATCAAGTCATTTACTGTAGATGCCTTTCTTTATTTAAACATTCTATGCATTAAACATTAGGTGATAGTTGCTGACTCTGGCTTATACTGGCCATCTCCTAGGTATAAATGTGTGGATTAAAATCAATATAAAAGGAGGACGTTCATTTCTCGAATGTTAATTTCCTCAGATTTATATTAAGTTAAAAAATAACTGCTGGCAAAAGCGACAATAAATTTAATGTACCTTTCTATGAGTTGGTATACGTTTTCTAATGGCATGGTCTGTGCTGTCTTGATGCATTATGCATCTTTGAAATATTCCAGCCAGATTAAATGTAAATGACCGAAAGAGGCTGCTTGACCCAGGTCATATTTTATGATGCATCTTCCTTTGGCCTCGTAGTTTTCTCTCACCGTGTTTTGTCTCTTCAGTTTGAGCTGATTGACAACCAGGGCCTCAGCATTTTCCAGCTCCTGGATACTCTGCAACTTCTCATTGTAGCGTCTGAACTGCTCAGAAATCAGGATCTCCACACACCTGCAGGCAACACGGTCAAATATGAATACACCAACAGAAAAACCTCTAGAAATACATACAGTATATTCATCAAGAGCACATACAATATTTTAAGCCAGGCTTTTTAAATAGGCAAGAAAAATACATAAATAAATAAGTACACAAAATAAAACTTCTTGAAAGGTTATGGGATTGTGCAGTATGACTCACCGTGTAGTCTTGGACACATCCTTCATACCAAGGAAGGGGTCATCAACATCAGGTGAACGAAGGATGCAGGGGGCAAACACAATAGCAAGAGAGCTTGGTGACATCTTGTTGTGCTCTTCCTCCTTTGCAACCCTAAAAAGACACAGATCAAGATCCCACTTGTATCATTCATACAAGTAAACAACAGAACCAAATAATCACTGTAAGGAGTGGAGGATTCTTTGCAAGCCACATTTTAGAATATAGTGGAAATAATTTTTTGGTTGTTGCAACAAACAAACATAACAGTTAAAGAGTAGACACAGTAGAAGGGAATACTAGAGATCATCCTACCTGACAAGGTGAAAGATGATCCGCTCTAACGTGTTGAAATTAGCAGGAGGAAGTTCCTCAACCTTTTGGTATACAGCTCTTATTCTCTCAGCGCTCTCTGGCAGTTCTGGGGGCAAACAAACATGGAGATCACTAAACTTCAAAAATATCAAAGTAAACATCCATATAGGTAATGTCTATCATTTAATGACAAAGATCACAAGTACAGCTTAAACAATTATTGTTATTTATTGATTAACAAAAAAATTAATCTGCAACTATTTTGATAATTTAAGTAATTTTTCAAACAAAAAAACCAAAACAAATCACTAGTAGCAGCTTCACCAATGTGGGGATTTGCTGTTTATTTCTGTTCAACAAACTATCAATATTTACTCACCCACGGCATGCAGAAAGTCGCTGTAGAGGGAAAAGGTCATGAGGGGGTCCGGCAGCTCTCTGAGCCAACGTTTAACCAGACCTGTGATGGTGTGGATGGGATAGTTGTCTAAACAAGGTCCCTCAGGATCTGATTCAAGACAGAACACACGGATATAATCACACCAACATTTTTTTTAAAATTATTTAAATAGTTTATGAAATTACTTTTCATTCTTCACAGTCAGGTGACAAAAGGATGTGATAATGTAATTTTATCATCAAATGTGATATTATCGGGTGCCCGGATAGCTCAGTTGGTAGAGCAGGCGCCCATATTTAATTGAATTTAATTTATACTGTTTATTGATACCCAGTGGGGAAATTACAATTACAAAGGTTTACTCCTCAATGCAGCGGGCCCGGGTTCAACTCCGAGGGAGACACCCTGTTAGATAAAGTCATTTTTTACCATATGAATAGACTATAGCTGACTAGATCTGTTGTTGAAAGACATTTCAAGTTTCAGCTGGTGTGCAAAGAATTCCTTACCAGTCGCCAGAATCTGGTGGAGCTCCCTCGCTCGGCAGGTTGAGCCTGACTTGCGGTAAATACCCTCTGTGTAGAGGCCGTTTAGCTCGATGTGCATCAGCAACAACTCCACCACTTTTGGCACAGGGTTGGCTTTACTGGTGAGGACACACACCTGCACCCCAAAGTGAAGGGAGCCTGGTATATGGTCAACCTTAACACAAGCAAACACAAGAGGAGAATACATGAGAATTATGGACAGGGAGTTTTGAGTGTTATTAATTTGATCATACTATAGTATTTGTAAGAGTTCTTAAAATGTCAGTTCCTACCTGCCTGGCACATCGTGTCAAGCAATTTGTGATGATTTTGGTCAGACATTTCTTGTGACATATTAACTTGCAAGCTAAAAAAAAACAAAAACAAAAAAACAGAAGAAAGTTCAATTTAATTACTTTCCTCTCTTTTTCTAAAAAAGCCATCACATTTTGTGGTCTTGCAGCGCGTTGAACTCACCACTGCACATATAGGCTTTTTCCATTCCCCATATGTAGGAGGTACACAAGTCACAGGACTGCATAATGTTCACCTGGTATGTGCTGAACAGGTGATCCAGAGGACTATCAGGCTGTAGAGAGAGGATGCACATACAATGCACTGGGATGATTTACTTGGATGTATAATGCAGAAACTTCACAATGCAGGTAAAGATATTTAACTTACACAAGTGTCCATTTTTTTCCGTTTCTTCTTCGTCATCTTGGTGGCATGAAAGAAGCCATAAGTAAGATATAGGAGTAATTCAAGTGATAGTTTACACTCACCAAGTAGTTTTGAGACTGATGATTGACTGAAATTCACTTATTTTTACCTTGGCTGGTTCAGACTCCCCTCGTTTTAGCTCGCCCCTGATAAAGCCGTCCAGCACAGACTGAAACAAGTTGACCACCAGCGAGACTTCTGTCTTCGTCGACCCTGCTAGTGTGTTCACTTTGTTCTGGTAGCCCTTCATCAAGTCATTGTAGCCGATTTGGGGCTTCTGTTTGTCACAGAAGAGGTAAATAAATGCTTAAATAAACTTGAATTAAAAACTACATTCCAACATCTGAAACACTGTAAAAGAACTGCAGAAGGTAAGTCAATAACTAATGCTCCTACAATGATCATGAATGAAAAAGACATGCTGGTAAAAGCTGTAAAAGACGGTAGACTCTAGATTAAACTTTATATTGTACAGAGTAAAAAGCTGAACTGACCTGGAGAGAGTACATGCCTTTAATGGTATCTCTGAACTGCATGGTGGCTGTGAGGAAGATGCTCTCTGTTGGTGACAGATCTTTTATTCTACTTCGCAGCTCATTCACCTGAGGACCAAGACGAGGAATATATTAACATGTGAAACACAGGATTTAAAACATTATAATAAAAATACAACAATTTATATAAACTATTCCACTATAAAAAGATACTAAAATTGAATTTGTAAATTATCTTTATAAAATATGTATGTAAATAATTACCTGTAAATTGTGAAAAATGAAATCAAAACTCCACTAAAAATGTAATACTAAAACTACTTTAAATTTATTATTAAAAATGTATGTTTAAAAATGCCATTTTCAAAAATGTATTTTATTATTTCACAGTGGAGTTTTTCCCAGTTACACTTTAATTTTATGTCACTTTTAACAACACTGTTGTTGTTAATCCCTGCCACATCTCACCTTAGCCACTCACACCACCCCATTGATGATAGCTGAATGTGTGTGCTAAATCTGTGGGGGTGTGTGTGTGTGTGTGTGTGTGTGTGTGTGTGTGTGAGAGAGAGAGTGTGAGAGAGAGAGATAAATGTAAATATGCATACTGTGCATAGATAAAAAGTGTGAAGTGTAAGATTGTGTAAAAGAACTTGGCTACATTATGTGACAACACTGCAAAAAGCTGCACATCTACAGTACAAACAAGTGAGAGCCATATGTGTGTCAAGATATTAAAGTGCTATTAATAAATTCTGACTTAGTGGTTATCGGCTGTGCTTCAGATTCCCGTCCTCAGGTGATGATCTCACCTGATTGCCGAGGAATTCGTCGAGGTTTCGCAGCTCTTTGGGGTTAGTGATCTCACGCTCCAGAGACGAGTTGCCATGCAACGCCCGTGTGGCCCGGCTGATTCGAGTCGACGGGTGGTGACCGACCCTCTCACTGTTCTGGTTTGGCATTTGGTAGTGAGGTGGAGTGTAGCTGGCCAAGGTGACTGCAGTCAGATGAGGAAGATGTGACATTATTATTGTCTAAAATGACAATTAAAAGTTCCAACACTATATCTATTGGTGATGCGCAGGACACTTGGAGCCTCTTCAAGAAGACCTTGTTTTACACATGTTGCTGACCAGCAAATAACCTCCAGATGGCAGTAAAGAGAGGTGAAGAAGTGTGTTAACCAGTGACGTATGATGGTAAACTGTGACCTCCACTTGTGAGGTCCAGTAAACAATAAGAAAGATTACATGCAGAAAGCTTTGACACTGTAATTGTTTACTCTTTTTCCCCTCTTTCCTTTAGTTAGATACAACAGTACTTACTGCCTATTTAAAGTGCACTGTATGTGTACATTTTAAAATATCTGCATTGTACATTAAATATATTAAGATTGCTGCTTTGCTGCTTTTGGTTACCCGATTTATCTGATGAAGAGTCGTGGACAGGGGAAGTTTTAGGTGCTCGCTTTTTCAGGAATTTACCAAGAAACCAAATCCTGTAGAAAAAACAACATATCAAATTCACATGCCAAAACTCAAAACCTTGAACAATTCCATTTGAACAGAGGGGAGGGTTTTACCTCTCAGGAGTTGTGACTTGTGAATGGTTAGATGCCTGTTGTCCCGACAACTCATAGGTGCTTTTGGCTAGAAAACTGAACCTTGACCCATCAGTTTCTGCTGGTGTCTGCAAAAGTATCAAAACATGAAAAAAATAAAAAAAACACATTCACAGGAAAACCAAATGTGTTTTTCTGATAGTTAGAAGTACAATTTCCCCACCATGTTGCCCTGCAGTAGCTGCATCACATCTCCCCCACCACCACCAAACCAGGCCACGTAAACGTGATAAAATATTAGCAACATATTGGTAGTCCATTTTTAACTCATGCAAAGCTGCACTGTCTCCTTCCACCAGCTTAACTTTGACCTTTTTGTTTTAATTAGGATGAGCAGAGCTTAACAATGTGTCAGTGTTAAAACATATATTTATACATTCATTTCGAAATTTGATTCCCCTGTTTATAGGTTTATTAATGAATGAGATTGGCTCTGAACACCTATTGTATGATTTTTTTTTTTGTTGATTAAGATTTTTGTGAATAACGATATTCCAGCTGCCATGTAGAGTTAAAAACAATAAAATGAAGGTGTTTTTATGACTTAATAAATCAAAAGACTTACATATGATAATTGCCTTTATCAAATTCATAATGATTTTTTTTTGTATGGTATTTAGTATTTTTGTATTGTAAACATAATCAGAATGAACGGAAATTAGGCAATACACAACAATAATTAAAGTCACAATCCCTGTCTTAATTTTGAAATGACCAAAAACACTGACATAAAAGCAATTCACCATATTCCATGGTGACTCAGAACTATACCTGCTGGGCTATGGCTCATTTGGGGCGAAGAGACAAAAAAAGATCAGAAATGAGCTTTGGAAATGGGCTTTGAAATTTCCTTTTTGTTTTATGGAAGCAGCAGCTCTTTTTTTCCTCCTGGGTTGCAGAGCAGAAATGAGAAGTCCCAGAGCAATGCAACCTGCAATCCTTTTGGGACATACACATGCAAGGCCTGCATGCAGAGCAGAGTTGTAGTCAGTCAAAACGTCCCTTAAGTCAGTACCTCGACCTGGGATTTGAGGGCCCGGATATCCTCGCAACTGGCTGAGCTGTTCAGGCTGGACACATTGGGGCTGATGGGAGGCAGAGGATAGCTCCAGTACTCGCTTTCCTTGGAGCCCCCAAAGTTAACCATCAAACCGCTGCGGGTGCAGGCTAAGTGTCGTTTATGTTTGGGCAGCTTGCGAAGACGCGCCCTGACCTGATTGGGTCAGGAAAGGTGATGAGGCACAGACTGAGAGGCCTTCTTTGATTCATGTGTAAGGAGCCTCCATTTGTGTGTTTGTCAGCTTACAGCACACATAACTACAGTAGTTTGAAAAGCCAATGCCCACATTTATTGTTGTACAGGACACTAACAACTACTGTATGAGAAGCAAAAAGGAAAATGGATTGAATGATCTTGTGTTTTGGATTATGCAATAACATATCGACAAAGGTTACCTCTTTGGTAGAGGGTGAGCTATCAGAGCCGGATGAGCTGATCTTGGTCAGTTGATCAACAGACATTGACATCCCTTTGCACCTGTGTTGCAGAAGGAAATGGAAGCAGAGCTGTGGACTATTGTGGGACTAAAACAAAACACTTTGCAATTATTGTTAAATAACAGCATCAAGATATACATTTTGAGAAAGTATTGCAATGTAAACATCTCGTTATGAGATAGACAATGGATACAAACATAGAAACATAAAAGACCTTGTTGGGACAATATTAACAGAACACCCACATTTGTGCAGAAAGATTTCTATTAATTCAGGATGCTTACAGAAACGTATCTTTCTGATCATCTTGTCGTCGTCGTCGTATTTCTGGACTTGATTCATCTGTCAGTTCGCCCTCGCTCTGTCTTTCCTTCCACCTCTCGGCCTTCTTCTTGATGCCCCCCATATCTTTGTAGCGCTGAAGCGAGCTGTTCTTAGAGGGGCTGTTGGAGCCATCACCACTGCCAACTTTAGGGTCCAGTGGGAGGGAGAGGGGTCTGTTGAGAGGAGGAGGGGATCCTCTGCCCTCTTGTTTCTCTTGGCTCCTGGACCTCTGCCAGGTCATGTTGGGGCTGAACTCCACTTTGTGCTGCCTCTTGAACTCCTTTTTTGTCGAGCTGTTATGTAAGAACCAAATCAGACTGGCATTACAGCAACAACTCCATAATATAAATGCTAATGTGTTATTATCGGTTTTGATTCTAATTCCACCTTAAATGCACATTCAGTAAACTGAACTAAAATGACCCGTCTAGTTAATTTAAAAATGATTTATTGACTCAAACCGCTGTCTTTGAATAATATTTTACCTGTTACACACCTGAACACAACATTCACTGCCAGACAGACACACTTAATGCAAAATGTGCTATTGAGAGAGTGGAATACAGTATATTATCAATCTAAAGAGAAATCAATGCAATCTGTGTGATGTGCAGGATTTAAGTAAAGGCCCTTGTAGCTAGAACATTATGCTGCAAAAACTCATGTTTCTTATTTTCATATAGCTTCTGTGGATTTAAATAAGTGTTTTTTCAAAGACAAGCACACCATTTGATGTGGTTATTGACTAAACATTCAGTCAACCAAGTCCATCAACCTGCTATAATACAGGGCATGTGTTGGCCTCCATTTTTAAGTTATGCAGTTGTTTTTACATTCTTTAAAAACAAGTAAAACTCTACTAAAGTGACATTTTATTCAATAAGAACAGCTGGTGTTCCTACTATGCGAGCAGTGTACGTTTAGTGTTATGTATACCTGTCC